>NC_090394.1:62056222-62155589 GCF_036365525.1 Heterodontus francisci
TAAGAGAGAGAGAGAGAGAGAGAGAGAAAAGGAAAAGAGAGAGAGAGAGAAAAGGGAGAGAGAAAAGGGAGAGAGAAAAGAGAGAGAGAGAGAGAGAGAGAAAAGGAAAAGAGAGAGAGAGAGAGAGAGAGAGAAAAGGAAAAGAGAGAGAGAGAGAAAAGGGAGAGAGAAAAGGGAGAGAGAAAAGAGAGAGAGAGAGAGAGAGAAAAGAAAGAGAGAGAGAGAGAGAGAAAAAGAAAGAGAGAGAGAGAGAGAAAAGAAAGAGAGAGAGAGAGAGAAAAGAAGAGAGAGAGAGAAAAAGAAGAGAGAGAGAGAGAGAGAAAAAGAAAGAGAGAGAGAGAGAAAAAGAAAAGAAAGAGAGAGAGAGAGACAGAGAGAGAGAGAGAGAGAGACAGAGAGACAGAGAGAGACAGAGAGAGAGACAGAGAGAGACAGAGAGACAGAGAGAGAGACAGAGACAGAGACAGAGACAGAGAGAGAGACAGAGACAGAGACAGAGACAGAGACAGAGACAGAGACAGAGACAGAGAGAGAGACAGAGAGAGAGACAGAGACAGAGACAGAGACAGACAGAGACAGAGACAGAGACAGAGACAGAGAGGAGAGAGAGAGAGAGAGAGAAAAGGAAAAGAGAGAGAGAGAGAGAGAGAGAGAGAGAGAGAAAAGAGAGAGAGAGAGAGAGAAAAGAGAGAGAGAGAGAGAAAAGGAAGAGAGAGAGAGAGAAAAGAGAGAGAGAGAAAAGGAAAAGAGAGAGAGAAAAGGGAGAGAGAAAAGGGAGAGAGAAAAGAGAGAGAGAGAGAGAGAGAAAAAGAAAAGAGAGAGAGAGAGAGAGAAAAAGAAAAGAGAGAGAGAGAGAGAAAAAGAAAAGAGAGAGAGAGAGAGAAAAAGAAAAGAGAGAGAGAGAGAGAAAAAGAAAAGAGAGAGAGAGAGAGAAAAAGAAGAGAGAGAGAGAGAGAGAGAAAAAGAAAAGAGAGAGAGAGAGAGAAAAAGAAAAGAAGAGAGAGAGAGAAAAAGAAAAGAGAGAGAGAGAGAGAGAAAAAGAAAAGAAAGAGAGAGAGAGAGAAAAAGAAAAGAAAGAGAGAGAGAGAGACAGAGACAGAGAGACAGAGAGACAGAGAGAGACAGAGAGAGACAGAGAGAGACAGAGACAGAGACAGAGACAGAGACAGAGACAGAGACAGAGAGAGGAGAGAGAGAGAGAGAAAGGAGAGAGAGAGAGAGAGAGAGAGAGAGAAAGGAGAGAGAGAGAGAGAGAAAGGAGAGAGAAAAAGAGAGGAGAGAGAGAGGAGAGAGAGATCGAGATCGTTCCGAAGAAGGGTCACTGACCCGAAACGTTAACTCTGCTTCTCTTTCCACAGATGCTGCCAGACCTGCTGAGTGATTCCAGCATTTCTTGTTCTTGTTTCAGATTTCCAGCATCCGCAGTATTTTGCTTTTATTTTAAGGTTCTGTACAGCTGCAACATGACTTGCCAATTTTATACTCTGTGCCCCGACCAATGAAGGCAAGCATGCCGTATGCCTTCTTGACTACTTTATCCACCTGCGTTGCCACTTTCAGTGACCTGTGGACCTGTACGCCCATATCTCACTGCCTGTCAATACTCCTTAGGGTTCTGCCATTTACTGTATACCTCCCACCTGCATTAGACCTTCCAAAATGCATTACCTAACATTTGTCCGATTAAACTCCATCTGCCATTTCTTTGCCCAAGTCTCCAACCGATCTATATCCTGCTGTATCCTCTGACAATCCTCATCATTATCCGCAACTCCACCAACCTTTGTGTCGTCTGCAAACTTACTAATCAGACCAGCTACATTTTCCTCCAAATCATTTATATATACTACAAAGAGCAAAGGTCCCAGCACTGATCCCTGCGGAACACCACCAGTCACATTCCTCCATTCAGAAAAACACTCAGTCTTCTGTGACGGAGTCAGTTCTGTATCCATCTTGCCAGCTCACCTCTGATCCCGTGTGACTTCACCTTTTGCACCAGTCTGCCATGCGGGACCTTGTCAAAGGCTTCATTAAAGTCCATATAGACAACATTCACCTCCATTCCCTCATCAATCATCTTCGTCAGAGACACACACACACACACACACACACACACAGAGACACACAGAGAGAGAGAGAGAGAGAGACAGAGAATGGCCATCCCATCAATCTAAACTGAGCATGAATCACTTCTAATTAAAATAGGCTTTCAGCATGGCTCTCTGATGTTGGATGAGCTGCTGTGAATGGATTTCCATGTGGAAGTAAATAAATATTCAGAGGGGATGGCAGTGCAGATTGTTTCAGTGCATCTCCCAGTAGCTGCAACTGGCAAATGTGTGCATTCAGTATAGGGACATTTAAGAGGAGAAAAATGGGGGAAAAAAGTTACAGCAGCTCCACTGCATTCAAACCTACTTTGTAAAATGACTGGGTTTCCTTCATAGCAGTGATCTCTTGACATAAAAGGTGTAGGTTGGCAATCTTTATTTAAAATTCAGCATTATGAAACTCACTATAGCTTCTGTTGTTGATAAAATATGAGTTTTATGGAGTATTGAATTAAAAACGGAGCCAGTTTAAGATTGAGATGTTTAAGACGTGATGATGTGCATTCCTCACCTCTTCTTAAACACTTTGTTCGCATGACATCCGTGGAAAGAGCAGAATCCTGAGACGTAATTTCCAGTCCTCTTGGGTTATCTCCAACAGCAGCTGAAATAAAGGAGGAAGCACAATATAGCTCAAGTCAATTCTTCCTTTTCTGATCAAAAATAAATTCAGCTAAACTTCAGCTCCTTAAAACAATAACCAAGACTGTTTAGTCATCAACAATACTATACTGGTTGAGATTCTGGACGTCTTCTTGTGGTAACTTCTGTACAACTCCAGTTTTTACAAACTTCTCCAATGGCTCAGTTGGTTAAAAGTGAGAAGTAGGCCATATAGATGAGCAAGGTTACATTGAATTTATAGCACAGAAACAGGCCATTCTGCCCAACTGCTCTATGCCAGTGTTTATGCTCCACACAAGCCTCCCCCTCCTTACCCTACTTTGTCTAACCCCCATCAGTGTATCCTTCAAATTCTTACCCCCTCCTGTGCTTATCTAGCTTGGGTCAATCACTAGCCTGTGCTATGCTAGCTCATCTAATAGGCAGCATTAGGGATGCTACAATCGGCCACAAGGATCCTAGATTAAAGAAGAGGGCTACTCCAGACGACCATCCAGCAACTCCTGCTGAATGTGCAGAGGCTGGGAGGGGGCGCAATCAGACTTAGGTGTGATGGCTCTTGTAGTGGAATGGCATACCGGCACTACTAGTCTAGTTTGCGCACAAAGGAAAATTGCTTAGATAGCCACATCAGACCTTTGGAATTTAGTTTCAGGAAAGATTATTTTGTAATCGGATTTTCTTCCAGGGTACACGACTGTGCTTCCTTGCAAGGAATACCAGCTATCACAAGGAAAGTTTCAGTAACTGTCGAATATTTTCAAACTAGGCTAGGATGTATGTCTGTGTCCAAGTTCTGCATCTCAAATGCTATTGAAGAGGTGTTTAGCTGGGACAAAAGGAAAGGAGGAAGGTTGGAGGGACAGGCAGCTCTGCCTGGTCTCACGTACCTCACCTGGCTGATTACGGTGACCTGGGGAACAGATCTATGAGACACGCTGTTGAACATTGTATCGAGTGTACACAAAGTACCCAAAACAAGGGAGATGGAGGATGATTTTGAAGTGGCGACTTCCATGGAAGCAGTCGGAGGCCCAAACCACTTTCATGTTTGATTCTTATTTGAATTTGATTGTTCTTTTCTGGCAGCTCGCCAATCAAACGGGGCCCGAAATTTGGTAGCACCATCGTGGAGCCCAGTTGGTCCAGGTAAGTAAAGAGTGGGGAGAGGGGTTGGGGGGGGGGGGGCGGGGGTAACTGAGACTGGCAACCTGTGGCGCAGCCCACGTAGAGTCAGACATTAGAGGGATCAAGTTTTGCATGGGTCAAGAAACGTATTATTGTATTATTGCTCCACCTGGCTTCACATATATTGCTTAAAATGCTTCTTTGGGCCAACCTGCAGTAGTGCCTTTAGGAATCACTGGTTAGATTGTTCTATGTCATGTTCCAATAGGAACAGTTTGTGTTGGGCACATTCACCCATCAGCATTTCAAACTTGTATCAATGCCGACTGACGTTGTAACACCCCAGGCTAAGGGGGCTCCCACCTGCTTGCGGTGAGCACCTTGGCCCCACATTTCAATGATCTGACCAAATGGCATTGGCATAGATGTCGGCAGGAGTGAGTTCTGCACCACCATGTTCATTGAGCTACCATTCTGTTCCTGCCTGACAAGAACAATGAAAATTAGCCCCATAGTTAAAATAGGGAGAAAAAGAAAAGAAAACACTGCAAAATTCAGACATCTGAAACAAGGAAAATGCTGACAGTATACAGCAGAGATTGCAACTTCTGAAAAGCTTTGGCCACTTAAGCAAGACACCGGACTGCAACTGGTGTCCATGGAACCCGAGGAAAAATGAACACATTCAGGATAGGAGGTGGTAGAAAATAAGAAAAACACACTCCACTTTATTTCCCCCAGTCACAAACATGTTAAGTTCCCTATCTCAGCCATACTTCCCTGAGAGCGGAGCAGAGACCAGGTGGCTCCATTTCCCAACCCGATCCCACTAATCTCCAACTTCAATGCCGTTGGTTTTGGTAGCTGGTGACTTGACGGCCAGACTCAGGTGGTGGGCTCATATATAAATGCTACTGGGGGTCCTTGGACATCTATAGAACCCCAATGGCATTTTAACGAGAGCCTGAGTGGGGAGGCCACCATGTCAGCAGCTTGTGGAAAGGACAAAGAGGCCCTTCAGGAAAAGGATTTCTCCTCTGGGCTCCAGAAGGGGTGTCTTGGCCTCCACCCCAACCCCCTCACCAATGAGACCCTCCCTGCCATTTACCTGCAAGCTGGTAAGGGGACCACCTTCACCTGTCAACACCCACTCTGTCATCTTCCTGCCTATTCCAAGCGGGAAGTCAAATGGCATCACTTAAATTAGGCCCAGAAGTTAAAACACACCAGGCTTGAAACATGGGATAGCAAATGTATCCCATCCTCCCAAAACTCCAATTTCATCCTCACCTAGAAGTAGAAGGAACGGCAGGGAAGAAAATCATCCTCGATTACTCTCATGCACCCTTCCTAGTGGCACAATTCAGAACTGCACTGACAGAGTGCCGGGTTTGGGTTTCCTTAACTGTCATCCCTTTTGACGCATGGAGCTAAAAATAAACGAGGTAAGAAAAATAACTTGAAACAAAAAAATGTTTTAAAAAGAGGAAGAACAAAAACCACATGTTATGGTTTTGGTTCTGCGCCTTCAGTCAGCTTTCCTTTTTGTGAGTCTTGAAATGAGTGCTGGTAACGATTATTTTAGGCCTCAACGTTCTCCCACCCTTCAACAACCCATCGCCGTTTAGCAAGATGCTTCCTCCTGGTGGGTGATCTCAGTAGCTGGAATGATTTCACATCACTAAAGCCAGACAGTGCTGAGTGACCAACTCACCTCTTTTTCTGCTTTTTGCTTTTATATCAGATGGGGCAATGGAATCCTGGCAGGTGGTTTCAACATCTGTGGAATAAGTGCCGTAGCCTGGTGCTAAAAGATTAAAAAGCAGAGTTTAAGAATAATTATTACTATCATCAGCCTATCAAATGGCATGAGATAATAACTTATGCTGCTACATACAACTTGTGGGGGAAGTTCAAGCCTAGAGCCTATAAATATGAAATAGTCACTAACAAAATTGACAGGGAATTCAGGAGAAAGTGCTTTACCCAAAGAGTGGTTAGAGTGTGGAACTCACTTTCACAGGATGTACTTGGGGCTAATAGTATAGATGCATTTCAGGGGAAGCTAGATAAGTACATGAGAAAGGAAGTTAATAGAAAGATAAGTTGATAGGGGGAGATGAAGGGAAGTCGGAGTAGACTTGTGTGGAGCATAAACACTGGCAAAGACCCATGAATGAAGTAAAACCAATTATCGCACAGGCCTGCTTGACAGCACGTTGAGTTCTCGACAACAGACTAAGCTTGCATCGAATGTTCAGCACAGAAACAGGCCATTTGGCCACATGATCCATGGTCCTGGCTGGCCTTCCACATTCTACCCTCCCAAAACCTGACACCATCCAAATCTCTGCTGCCTGTGTCCTAACTCGCACCAAGACCCATTCACCCATCACCCCTGCGCTCACTGACCTACATTGACTCCCAGTAAAGCAATGTCTTAATTTAAAAATTAGCAGTCTTGTTTCCAAATCCCTCCATGACCTCGCCCTTAACTCTATAACATCCTCCAGTGCTACAACCCTCAGATATCTGCGCTCCTCTAATTCTGGCCTCTTGACCATCCCTGATTTTAATCGCTCTTTGCTTTCAACTGCCAAGGACTCGAGCTCTGAATTCCCTCCCTAAACCTCTCTACCTCTCACTCCTCCTTTGAACCACTCCTTAAAACATACTTCATTGACCAAGCTTTTGGTCACCTGCCCTAACATCTCCTTATGTGGCTCAATGTCAGATTTGTTTGATAACACTCGTGAAGTACCTCGAGATGTTTTACCACATTAAAGGCGCTATATAAATACAAGTTGTTGTTCTGGTAGTAAGTACCCAGAGACTGGTTTGATTCTGGAAAAAAGAGGTTTCTCCAGAATACCCTATTGGATTTATTAGCGATTATCTTATATTTATTATCTCTACATTTGGACGCCCCTACAAGTGAAAACATCAACTAAAATCTCTTTTGAAAAGATGTGTATGCCCTGTGCATACTTTACATTAGACTCATTCATAGTCCTTTTGCTTGTAAACATCTGATTATCTCTTAACTAATGGAAGCTAGTGGATATAATTTTCATGTCACATGTACAGCTAACAGGTGGTGGATAAAGTGTTCTTTACATCCACCGGATAATGTAGATGGAAAGCCCGAATGATTTTTATGGTCGAGTTTCATTGTAATATCAACGATACGATGCCAGGGATATTCAGGCAGGACAGCAGGGTAGGAATTCAAGCAGAACCGCTGCTATTTAAAGGTAGCCCACACTTTTTAAAGGGGAGGTGCATTTTTTGATTGGTAAACTTTGGAGTTGTTTTCTTTTCATGCTGAGAGTAGATGATGATTGCAGGGCACCCCGGATTTTTACATGGTGCCATGGAGAATCATTCCCAGTGATGAGCATGTGCAAAATAGCACAGCAACAGTGGAGAAAGAGGGTCATTAATGTCAATGCAAGCAGCATAACTCCCAGGACATGGTCGCCGTGTTGGAAGAGGAGCTGTTAAGGTAAAACAAACATTCATATCTCTCTTAATCTCTGCTAAGCCACGTGCCTAGGACTAAAACAAGTATAGGTGGGTGGGCTTCTTGACCCCTTGAAAATTGCATTAGGCGGGTCTTGGGCATTAATAGAGCAGCAGAGATGCCCCAGATTTTCAACTGCTGCCTGCCAGTTCCTCTTACAAGAAATGGGCGGTCGGCAGTTGACAATCACTCCAGCGATGTCATCCCTCGAACCAAAGGAGTTTGCATCTGAAATTGTGAATCATTGTGTTGTATAAATTGCAATTTATGAGCAGATGGGATTTTGGAGGGTCTTTAACTGTTTTGCACCTTAAGCTGAAAATTGCCGCATCTTTCTCACAAACTATCAAGTAGCAGTAACATAGCTGTAGGTATAGAGGTGAGTAAGAATGAGGTTAGTCCAATTGATCAAAGGACTCAGCTTAGAGGATGGTCCTGCAATGCAGCAGACTGTCTTTTGCCTCCAAACTAACATAGGCCCATATACACTCATTACTTGTGAAGAAACTTACAAGCAGCGTTGTTTAACGGAGTGCTTCTGACTGTCACTTCTTGTGTTTCGAGGAGCATTTCTTCATCTATAAAAAGGTACAGAAAGGGGATCAAAAAGCTATTGACACTCAGCTTTATAATGTCCAGAAAGGAATTCTGGTGGCAATCATTCTTGGGTGAATTCCTCAGGACTTGTCCCACTGCACTGCCATAACTGCAGTGGAGGCTGGGCAGAAAGATCGTTTACGAGGAAATTCACCCTATGATTCCATTATTACCGATATCTTGCATTTGAAAACCAACATAAAACACTGCACGCTGCTGAAGTACATACTACAGCAGATGCTTTGGGGTCCTGAGCGCTATTACTCGCAAGGACAAAAACTTCAAGATCAAACCGAATTTGGAAAGAAGACATTGAAATGAATAGAATGAAAATCAGGTATGTTCTGTAGAGGATAATTGATATTAATCACTTCAGTGCACAGTTCACTTATTTTCAGAAAGGTCATTTTTGTTACTTGAAGAATTTTTAATCCCCTCCTGCACCCTCTGCTCTTTTTCCACATTAACCCACTCCCAGCACTGTTCTGCAGTTTGATACTGGGAAGCATGAGAGAGCAGTCTCAGGGTTACACCCCCTCCAATTATCCCTTGCTTCCTATGGGAAATAGCTCACTGGATTCTACAGTAGATATATTATATTCAATGTTTAAAGTTCTTTGAGACAAAAGTTAGAATTTTGCAGAAAACGTCAAAAAAAAAAACTTTTGTAATAGGTAGATAAACTTACCAAAATATTGCTCCAGTGCTATTGTGTTTAGTGGCCGTGGATCCTGTAAATATTTTAAAATTCCTTCTGTACAATAAAAAGATAGCACATTTGTTAATTCACTTGGAGACTGTTGAACCATGTTTAACTAATTCATTCCTAAGCTCCAGCTTAGAAAGATTGCGAAGGAGAGAACTGGTCAAAACAATAAAACTCACCAATTCCAACATCATATTGTTCGCAACTTCTCCCCAGTTCACAGAAATCCTCTAAAATATCTGTGTATAGATCGTTATGATTATCAAGACCTGCGATGGGTAGGAAAAAGAACACTCAGCTGTGTTTGTGCCCGAGATCAAATCCTCACAATTTCGAAAAGCAGCAAAAATGCTTCTTTAATCTGCCACACTTCGGATTGAAGGGAAAAACTCTCATCTGATGCATGTTGGTTATGTATGAAGGAGAATAAAATTGAACCAAACAAAACAAAGGAATAAAGAGGAAGGAGAGTGATCCCACGCAGTATGGAATGACAAAGAGACAGATGAGCTGCCCAGCAGGACAATTGAATTACCTCCCCGTTCCCGTCAAAAACTCGCCCACCGCTATTTCTACTCAAGATCCAACTCGGGTTGCAAATGCATCTGGCAGAAAGACCATGGACTTTAGCTTCATGAATAAATTCAAATATGGATGCAGCTACATCATTTTCCCCCTTGCCGCAATCTTAACTGGCTGAATGAGAAGCCCGCCCAGCAGCAAACCCACCGAGTGAACCCACAGAGGATTGGTCTCACTAACTGACTGATATAACCGGAAGCTGAATTTAAAAGGTGCTCTCCTTCCTCTTTATTCCTTTGTTTACTTGTTTTCTTCCCTTCATACATAATCAGCATTCACCTAAAGGCAATCCAGTCATTAGGATCAGTATGCCATGGTGTGTAATGCATTTCCATGACAGTCCTGAGCTTCCAGTTTGCTTCTTGCTGTTCCATAGCTGATGCTAAGTGCGTACTCTCCTCTCAGCATCAGTGCCAGCTCCCATGGCTCATCCTCAAATCCCTAGCTTCTACCAAACGCCCCTCTTGAACCTCCTGTTTTCACTGCTCTGTTCCCTGAATCTCCCACTACCGTTTCTCTTTTTCACATAACCTAAGCTAGCACCTCACCGGAGGACTTGAGAGAGTGTTGCATTACCCCAGGCTTGTCCTTTGGCTTAGCAGCACGAGGGTGAATTGTCAAAGTATGCTCGGTGAGTTGCTGCAGTGCCTTGTGTAGGCATACTGCAGCCACAATGAGCTAGTTGTGGTGGGGGTGGGGGGGGGGGGGGGGTGGGTGGATATTGAGTTCAGTGGCAAGGTCCCCATCAATCATACTGCTTTATCATGGCCGTGTTGAGCTTCTTATGGGTTGTTGTAGCTGCACCCAAAAAATTGAGTGCTGGGTTTTGAATCACAGTCCTAACCTGAGCCTTTTGGAGTCTCTGGGGAGTCAGGAGGTGACTCAGTGGTGGTGGAGCTATTGAAAGTTGGGGGGGGGAGGTGGTTGGGTCATTTCTTGTTGGAGATGGTCATTGCCCAGCACTTCTGTGGCATAAATGTTGTCCGTCATTTGTTAACTCTTGCCTGGATATTGTTCAGCTCTTGCTATAAGCGGAGATGGACTGCTTCATTACCAGAGGAGATGTGAATGGAGATCAACACTATAGGGTCATCAGCTCCTCACTTTATAATGGAAGAAAGCTCCTTGATAAAGTAGCAAAAGATAGTTGTGCCAAGGGCTTTGACCTGAAGAATTCCTTCAGGAATGTCCTGCAGCTATAGTGTCCTGGACAATCATGACCATCGGCGTATGTCAGGTATAACTCAAGATATGGACCGCCCATGAGTGTATGTCCTAAACAATAGCGTAACATTGAAAAATGACCACTATGAAGTTCAAAAATTAGCAAAGAAAACAAATGATTGTACGGTGGAAACAAGTTTTAGTCTACAATATGCAACAGATCACTTGCATTATTTAACAGGCTGTGTGCAAAACAGCAGAATGCAAAGAATCCTCCACAAATTAATTTCCACAGCTATCTCAAAACATGCCTGGTTCTGCTTGTGCAGAAATGCTTTTAAAGAAACTGCCTACAGATGCATTTCACTGATTAGATGCGTGATTCTCTTATTTCCTAAAAGCTGCTAGAGCAGAGACCTGTCCCACAAGCTGCTTCTCCATTCTGGCTGCAGGTGCTGGGCACAGCCATCTGTGCAGAGTGATGTTCCTCCTGAAGTGAAGCCAAGTAGCTGTGGTCTTTCAGTGATGGTAACTCAATGGTGCAGTTTTGGTTTCTCATGTCTGGGAACAAAATTGAAGATCACAGCACAAAATATCAGCATTATGAGATCAAACGCTTCGGAGCAGACGATAAACTTGGGCAGAGCAATGTGGATTTGCTGAACTGAAACTCCTTTAATTATAACACAGGAGAACTTGGCAAAAAAAACAAACATTTTTGTAATACAATGATACAAAACACACTGAAGTGAAACTGAAAATAATTGAGACAAATTACACTTGTTTTACACCCAGGTCAAGTCCAAACATGCTTTCCTCAATGCAATCAATAACCAGCAAGGGCAGCAACTGACTACAGAGTACACAACCTGTTATATAAAAAAAAGTGCATTTTTGTCATGACATTGCAAACAGGAAACATGACATTTGTTAGCAATTCTGCTTAAAAATTTATCATCTTGTTCTCGCCCTAGACAGGAACAAAGTGATGCCCTGGTCTCTGTTGAGGAACTTGTTTGGATTTCCTTTAACTTCCAACCTAATAGTATTGAGTCTTCCTCCAGAGTCTGAGCCATAAGTTTGTGGAATGGGGTAATGTGGAAACTCACTCTCGAGATATCAGTAATATATTAAATCCAGGGTAATGCTCTCCTCTGACATGCTATTGAATAAAATGTGACATTACTTCAATCCAGATAATTCTATTCAGTATCACTGCAGTTCTATTTTCCGGAGTTAACTGTGAAAGCCCACTAAATACCCACTGTTACAAAGTAAATCTGGTCAAAAATGCTTCAGCTATACAAAGCTCTGGTTAGACCGTCCCTGCAGCACTGTGAGCAGTTCTGGGCACCACACCTTAGGAAGGATATATTGACCTTGGAGGGAGTGCAGCATAGGTTTACTAGACTGATACCTGGACTCCAAGGGTTAAATTACAAAGAAAGATTAAACAAACTAGAGTTGAATTCCCTGACATTCAGTAGATTAAAGGGTGATTTAATCAATGTTTTCAAGATATTAAAAGGGAACAGATAGGGTTGATAGACAGAAACTATTTCTGTTGATTGGGGAGTCTAGGATGAGAGGGCACGGTCTAAAAAATTAGAGCCAAATTTTTCAGGAGTGAAGTTAGGAAACACTTCTTCACGCAGAGGACGGTAGAAGTTTGAAACACTCTTCCACAAGCAGCAATTGACTCTAGAACAATTGTAAATTTTAAACCTGAGATTGATAGATTTTTATGAAAAGGTATTACAGCTATGGAGCAAAGACCGATACATGGAGTTAGGTCGCAGATCAGCCATGATCTCATTGAATGGCCTCCTCCTGTTCTTATGTTCTGACTCACCTTACAATCTCCACCTAATTATGTTGTGCAGAATGGTACTGGTCGAAGTTCTAACACAGTAATCCATCTCAAAGTTGAATTAACATTGACTCAATGGTTTAAGATTAGCTGTTGGTTTATGGGAATAGCTCAACCCACCAACATATCACTATTGTAAAGCAGTTAGTCTACATGTAAATTTTGAGCTATTATTAAATTTTAATCGGACTTCCTATTCTGATACCATCCCTTCACTTCCCTTAAATTAACCTTCAAACAGGCCTACCATTCTGGCCCATAGTCATACTGTCCTAACATAATAGAATGATCATACTATGTCTTCCTGGGTTCTTCATCTCAATACTGCTATTAATAGAAAGTGAATAAGAAGTTACTTCTCCAGAGATACAGGGCTAATCGAACACTAGCTTTAACTGCTCTCTCACAGATCCTACTGACTGTTTACAGAGTACCATTTGCTGGGGCTGGGGGCGAGTGTCGAGAACAAATCTAGGTTTCATACTCTTGGCCAGGTAATGATGCATAGTATAGGAATGCTAAATTTACTGAGACAGAAATGTTTGTAATAATGATGAAGTGAAACAACTTGAAATGCTGGGAATCTGACATAAAAGCATAAAATGCTGAAAATATAAAACAGCATCTGAAAACAGAAAAGATAGAGTAATTTTTTTAAAAAATCAACTTTACACATGAATGTAATTTATCCTGCATATTTTTGGGAAAGCGGCAATGACAAAAATAACCGTTGCCTCACTTATTTGAAGAAATTCAATTCCACCTTTATGTGCGTGGCATGCCATTAACAAGATGATTTCAATATATACATTTCAACCAATAAACTGGTTACACTAATTAATGGGAGCTGCAAACAGAATAGAGCAAAATTCACTGGACTTGGCTATTCTTCTAACAGTAGAGTGGAGTGTTGTTCAATTACATCCATGGTGCCATTAGTAACTTGGTTCCAGTTTTGAAGTACTCCAAGGAACACATGCACCTGAAAAAAAACATTCTGAAAACTTATGCTCCATAGGGGCGTCGGACTACATAGAACTTTTACAGATCACTGGCTAGGCCTCAGCTACAGTATTGTGTACAATTCTGGGCACCACACTTTAGGAACAATGTCAAGGCTTTAAAGAGGGTTCAGAGGTAATTTACTAGGATGATACAAAAGCAAAATACGACAGATCATGGAAATTTGAAATAAAAAACAGAAAACGCTGCAAGTTCTCAGCAGCTCTGGCAACCTCTGTGGACAGATAAATAGAGTTAACATTTCAGGTCGGGCAGAGTTCTGATGAAAGGTCACATGGACCTGAAACATTAACTCCGTTTTTCTTTCCACAGATGCTGCCTGACCTGCTGAGTATTTCCAGAATTTTCTGTCTTTACTAGGGATGAGGGACTTCAGTTATGTGGAGAAATTGGAGAAGCTGGGATTGTTCTCCTTAGATCAGAGAAGGTTAGGAAGGACAGACCTAAGAGAGGTCTTCAAAATTATGAGGGATTTTTGATGGACCAAGTAGGGAGAATGCGTTTCCTCTGGCAAATGGGTCAATAACCAGAAGTCATAGATTTAAAATAATTGGCTAAAGTAGTAGAGGGGAAATGAGGGCCACACAGAGTGTTATGATGACCTGGAATGCAATACCTGAAAAGGGTGGTGGGATCAGATTCTATAAGAATTTTCAAAAGACGATATGTATTTGAAGAGAACTAATTTTACAGGATTATGGGGAAAAGCTGGGCTGCAGGATTAAACTGGACAGCTCTTCCCAAGTGTCGGCACAGGCACTCCAGACCAAGAATCTGTGATCTCCAGTGCTGTTTAGTTGAAGTCTATTAGCTGAACCATGCTCACTGGGGAAGGATTAAATCACAAGCATTCTCACTCCTTTTGTTACTAATTTATGCTACTCATTTGCATGACATATACACACAGACTGCAAATAGAGCACCAATCATGTAGGTGCAGATAAAGAAATGTCATGGGTGAAAAGGCATCAATGCATGAACAAACGGTGATTGTAACCACGTGCAGCCTCATCTAGAATAGCAGATGTGCTTAACAGTGAAATCATTTCAACATAAATCCTTGCTTGTCATGAGATCACAGAATTATTACAGCACAGACGGAGGCTATTCGGCCCATCGTGTCTGCACCTGCTCTCTGAAAAAGCAATTCACCTACAGCCATTCCCCAGCCTTCTCCCCATAACCGTGCACATTCTTCTTTTCAGATAACAGTCTAATTCTCTTTTGAATGCCTCGACTGAACCTGCCTCCACCACACTCTCAGTGCATTCCAGACCTTAAACACTCGCTGCGTGAAAAAGTTTTTCCTCATGAAACTTTTGCTTCTCTTACCAAATATTTTAAATCTGTGCCCTCTCGTTCTCGATCCTTTCACGCATGGGAACAGTTTCTCTCTGTCCAGACTGCTCGTGATTTTGAATACCTCTATCAAATCACCTCTCAGCCTTCTCTTCTCCAAGGAAAACAGTCCTAACCTCTCCAGTCTATCTTCATAACTGAGGTTTCTCATCCCTGGAACTATTCTCATGAATCTTTTCTGCACACTCTCCAATGCCCTCACGTCTTTCCTAAAGTGCGGTGCCCAGAACTGGACGCAATACTCCAGCTGAGGCCAAACTAGTGCCTTATACAAGATCAACATAACCTCCCTGCTTTTGTATTCTATGCCCCTATTAATAAAGCCCAGGACACTGTAAGCTTTATTAACCACTCTCTTAATCTGTCCTGCCACCTTCAATGACTTATGCACATATACAGCCATGTCCCTCTGCTCCTGCAACCCCTTTAGAATTGTACCCTTTGTCTTATATTGTTTCTCCATGCTCTTCCTACTAAAATGAATCACCGCAGTTCTCCGCATTGAAGTTCATCTGCTACTTGTCTGCCCATTCCACCAACTTGTCTATGTCCTTTTGAAGTTCTACACTATCCTCCTCACAGTTCATATTGCTTCCAATAATAGAAATTAATAAATGGAGTTATACATAATATTTTGAGTTCAGCTTACAGAGAAGACAGAATTGAATCGACTTTTGTAAAGGAGGTAGCCTATTAACCAAGGGCAAGTGAATTCAAATATTGGAATTCCTCCACTATTAGTTAAATCTCACAACAGCCGAATACACAATAAACAGCTTCTGACTAACAAATTCCTCTGAGTTTCACCAACTCGCATGCTTATCAGCCTCAGTTCTGGCATTGTCATTTCCCCCTCAGTTCTTAAATACTTGCCTAGCTGAACTACAGTAATAGCACCAGTCTGATGTTTAATTTATAACATACAAACCTTATTTATTGCATACATTTTTTTTTTTATACATTTGGGGCTTGTGTCAAACAGGTACTTTAATGTATAAAAACAATTTATTTTTAAATCTAGCCATCTTTGTTTATTAAAGATAATCTAGGAGGTTATGAACCTGCGATGCGCACAGCCAAATAGAAATAGGTAATTTCCACTTAAATTCCATACAAAGTGGACTTTCCAAGGCATACTGCTTTATATCCTCAGTTTCAGTTTCTAACTTGATTACATCCTGTTCTCTCAAGCCTTCTACTTTCATCAACAAACAATTCTATCAACTTATTTCAGAGTTATTAAAGGCCATTCTTAGTTTGGGATTTGAGGTCTTATTAAGCTATTATTCCCTTTCATGGATGTCAGACTATAAGAAACAATGGAATGGAAAAAGGCCATTCTGCCCATCAAACCTGTGCCTTTGTAAATAGGGTCCATGATCAGCTAAACTGCACCCTATGTGACGTATTTAATCTGCTGAGGGAAACTGTGAAATTTCTTCCTGATCTCCGGATGCATTTTAGTAAACCTTCAGGACATTGATCTGATCTTACATTTGCTTTCCGTAGAGGTTATTTCCCTGGTTTCAAGATTTTAGGAACCACTGTGTTCAATCCATCACTTGAACATTTTTGTCTAATTCTGATCACTTTTAAATCACAAGCTTAACCAGATATTTTCATACTGAATAAATACATTCAGGAAATGGTCAATAATGACAGACAAATCATTTTCTTTTTCCAACCTTAGCTATAGGACACCAATGTGTGGTGTTTGTCTGATTCACATTTCACATTCCAGTGAGCCTAGCCTTCTTTCACTGTCCACTGGCCCAGTAATGATGTTATTTCAAAATTGTACAGTGTCATAATAGGTATCCTCTTCATACCATTTACAAATATTAAGTAAAATTACACAGAACGTACAACACAGAAACTGGCCATTCAGCCCAAATGCTCCATACAAGTGTTTATGTCCCACATGAGACTCTTGCTACCCCTCTTCATCTAACTCCAACAACATATCACTCTAGTTCTTTCTTCCTCATGTGTTTAAATGCATCAATGTTATTCACTTTAATTACTCCCTCTGGTAGCAAATTCCACATTCTAACCACTCTCTGGCTAAGGAAGATTCTTCTGAATTCCCTACTGAATTTATTAGTGACCATCTTACATTTATTGCCCCTAGTTTTGGACTCCAAAAGTGGGAGCATTTTCTCCACGTCTACTATTAAATCCCTTTCATAATTTTAAAAACCTCTATCAGGTCAGCCCTCAGACTTCTCTTTTCTAGAGAAAAGAGCCCCAGCCTGATACATCTTTCCTCATAGGCATAACCTCTCAAGTTCTGGTATCATTCTTGTGAATAGAATGAGCAAGAGGTCCAGAATAAACTGCTGCAAGCCCCTACTCATCATTGCCACTCCAGGCAGCAGGGTTCCATTTATTATAATTTGCTAAGCAAACTTTCAATCTAGCTAAAGGCCTGCTCGGGTATGCCATTGAAACCCGACTCGGGCCCGACAGAATCCAACCCGAACCCGACCCGGGCACAAGTCCTTTGATTTGTTCCTGCGCCCGACCTGACCTATCAGAATGAAGTTAATTATATCAAAGAGGTTGTGCTCTACCTTGGATGGAATGGAGACGTTCACTGGCTCACTGCAGACTAGTGCGGAGTCCGGATGCACATTTCCTGCCTTGACATCCTGGCTGTTCAAATTTTGAAGCTTTTCCCTCCCTGAGCAAAAGGGAGCACCGCGTCCAACCCAGCCAGTCCCAACCTGAGCCTCAAAGCCGGACCCTGAAGAGAGACCCGACCTGAACCAGACACATGTCGTCGGCTCTGGTAGCCATGCTCTAAATCCAGCTATCTAATTTACTATTCATCCCATGAATGTTACAGTAAAAAAGGGTAAAATGGATGCAAAATACTCCCCCTTAATAAAATATATAAGTCCATTTCAGTATCTAATATTCAGGAGCTCCATTGAAAGGTGTGGGTACTCTGCCTGGCAGCTGATGCCAGAAAAGTGTGCTACCTGTAGAGAATGCAGAGTAATCAGGTAGGAGGGAGCTTTACCATGGCCGAGCAGTCTGGATCAACCACCAGGTAAGCTTGAAATCCCATCTCTAATCACTTTCAATAGAACTGCTTCAAATCTACAGTCAGCAACATCACAAAGTGGAAAGCAGTGAAGAGGAGACTCAATCTAAAATGCTATTTGATTTTTTTTATAATGCTTTATGAACTTTTTTTAATCCATTGATTGAACAAAACTCTGGGTCAGAACTCCCCCAGGAACAATATCTTCAAGTAAACAATTATTATTTTCATAGCTTTTTACACTAGGATTGTTACATATAGCAAGCATCATCACCATAAAGACTGTAGTGGTTCAAGAAGAAAACTTACCATCACCACAAATTGCAGTACTGCAGCAGCACCCACATGCAATGATAAAATATTTAAACTTTCCTATTACACATGTTCCTGTTAAACAAAGTTCAACTAAGGTTAATTTGAACACTGGTGAATCAAACCATTCTTGAGTTTAAAACAGCTTTGTGAATTGATTATTTTATGAAAGTATAGGGGATTTTCAATATAGTGGCTAGTCACTCTGGAAAGACATGTGGGAGCTTGCATGCTCTAATAGGCATGTTAAAGTACACATCACATGCAGTGGCCCACATTTTAAAAAAACATTCGGACCCCTCAGAGTCAAAGAGCACGTTAAATTATCACCTTTACCCCAAGGTACAAAATTAATAAAAGAAAGCAATGTATTTCACCTCATAGCACGTGTAATATTGTTAAGATAAAATTGTTGTTTTTATTTTCACATGACAACGGCACTTCTGTAGTGTCAAAGATAATGCACTAAGATAAGCCAAAATTTGGATACGGTCATGCAGGCCCCCACCTGCCTAGAATGAGGCCTCCTGGGGAGGCGGTCGCGTAGTGGTATTGTCACTGGATAGTAACTCAGAGACCCAGGGTACTGCTCTGGGGACATGGGTTCAAATCCCACCACAGCAGAAGGTGGAATTTGAATTCAATTAATAAATCTGGAATTAAAAAGCTAGTCTAATGATGGCCATGAAACCATTGTCAATTGTTGTGAAAACCCATCTGGTTCACTAATGTCCTTTAGGGAAGGAAATCTGCTGTCCTTCCCTGGTCTGGCCTACATGTGACTCCAAACACACAGTAATGTGGTTGACTCTTACATGCCCTCTGAAATGGCCTAGCAAGCCACTCAGTTGTATCTAACCGCTAGCACTGTGGGTGTACCTACCCCACATAGACTGCAGCGGTTCAAGAAGGCAGCTCACCGCCACCTTCTCAAGGGCAATTAGGGATGGGCAATAAATGCTGGCCTGGCCAGTGACACCCACATCCCATGAATGAATAAGAAAAATTAATTTTGCCACATAGACATTAAATTTCAAATTGTTGCTGGGAAGAAAAGGCCGGTGACAAGGAGTTGCCAGGCCCGTGGCTGGAAAGACATTTTTACATATGAACAGCCAGTACTTGGAACAAAGGAGCTATCCCCTGCTCCAATACAATCCACAAACAGACATGGTCGAACCAGTTAGTCACATGACTAACCCACTTGGCAGTCTGGGTTTTTTCCTGAATTGTATAGTTTGAACCGAGAGTCTGCAGAAAGCGGTTTGCTCCTGGATTGAAAAGACCTCTCCTGGCTAGCTCTCCACAGCCTCTCTTGTCTGCTCCCATCTCTTTCTCACGGAACTCCAAAACCCACGGAAGACACATGAACCCCAAGACAGAAAAGTCTCCTACAGTGAACAAGGTTCAAGAAGAATACTGGGCCCCAACGAAAAGCAAGATCTACCTATAATCAAGGACTCTACACTGAGCTCGAAGAACTGTAACAATAACTCTTAGATATTGCCTCAAACTTTTCCACTTTATTTTTCTTCTGCTTTTTTCTGTCTCTATTTGCATGTGTGTACCGTGCATGCATGCTAGCGTGGGAACGTCATGTATCCGTAGGCATTAACTGAATTAGAGTTTAGAGCCTCAAACTTTTCCACTTTATTTTTTACCAAGTGATCATTGACAACGCAGCCGGCAGCTGACGTCATCAGACTGCACTAATCTGCGCACATGCGCAGATTGGCTCCTACTTTCTGCGCATGCGCTGTGTTCCACATTGCCAGGACTGGTTGGCGCATGCGCAGATGATGTCATCACGTAACGCGGGCAGAGAGCGGGGGTGGGGGAAGCAGGGAGAGCACGAAGACCTTGATGGTGACGGGTGCGCTCTCCTCCTCCCCGGCCCACTCGCTCCCCCCCCCACCAGCCCGCTCACTATCTCACCCCCCCCCCCACCGGCCTGCTCGTTATCTCCCTCCGGCCATTGTGTGCTGCCATTTGCTTAGTTTGCCTTTGTGTGATTATTTGAGCAGCGCCATCTTTAGTCCTGGCAGCTGTCTGACATTTTAGTGGCATAGGCTGCATTTGCACATGTGCCACTGCAGTAGTAGTGTTGTGAGCAAACGCAGCCTTTTTTTCTCCTGCTCTTTTCTGTCTCTATTTGCATGTGTGTATCGCGTAAGCATGCTAGTGTGGGCACATTATGTATCTGTAGGCGTCAACCAAATTAGAGTTTAAGTTTAATAAATTTCAACTTTTCTTTAAACCTAAGAAAACCTGTTTGTGCTGGTTTCTTTGCCTTATAATCGGAAAGTGGTGAACAAAGATTCATCAAGGGGGAGCTAAAAACATGGTATGTTTAAAATTAAACCCTGTTACAATAAGACCAGGTGAAGGCTGAAAGGGAACCCTAGACCTCTTTCTCACCTGGTCGTATCAATACTTTCAGCAGGAAAGCCCCAAATTACAGAAACTCCCAGATGGCAGCATGGGATGATTGCAGTGTGACAAGTTTACATAAGCACCTTCCATCATATACGTGGACGTAGGGTTTAGAACTATGAAAATGTAGACAGTATATATATGACGGTAATATTGGACTAAATTATGTCTGTGCCCTAATCCCATTACCCCTCCCCACCCCATCCTCCCATGCCCTCTAACCCCAATTCACCTAAAGACTATACATGGCCTTGACTCCCTGTTTGCATCATCAGATTAGCAAGGTCAACTAGTATTTTCTATTTAGTCTGACCCAGAGGTCTGCAATCTCTAGAGCCGCATGTGGTTCTTTAACATCTCACCTTTTCCAGTTGGATCGCATTAATATGAAAAAAAAGTGCAAAAACAATTAAATCAAGAAACGTAAGAGCCATATTTTTATCGTGGGGATAAAAGGCTAATAATTTTCTACACTTTACAGTTTCAAATGATTTTAAATGAAAATCTCTAAATAAACCTGTTCAAGTGCTGGAAACAGTAATATATGTTTCTAATCAGCCCGAAACATCATTCTCCTCAAGCAGACCAACATCCTGTATTACCCTTGCCAAAATTCACAAGCGCCAAGACTCTCACATTGCAGAACCGTAGATAACGAACTTGAAGAGGTAGAAAACAAGTGATTAGAGTTAGCATCGAGAAAAAACCTATTAACTATGGAGCTAGTTCTTCCTCAACTGCTGTACCCGTGTGCAGGCGCTGACGCCATTTTTAAAAGGGCTGTCAGCCCTACCGGGAAATTTAAATATTTAAAGGCAAATGGAATTAAAATAAATAAATACACCTCTTTTGCCCCTCTGCTACCCCCCCCCCATAACAATTAAATTATTTGCCCTTTTCCCCCCAAAAAACACTTATCTTTACCATCTGACCTTTCCCCTTCCCCCAAACTGCACAAACTTTCAACTACAACCCTTCCCACTATCCCCGACACCCATGATGCCAATTTGACCCCATTTCCCGCCACACACCGAAATGTACCTCCCCCCACTGCCACGCCCCTCCCCTCAAGCATTCCACATCGTTTCCTCGAACAGGGATCCGATAGCACAGGAGTGCCGGTCACCGGGCTGAGGATCGCGGCACAACATCAGGAGGCAACGTAAGATTAATTAACTTAATTTATTTAATTTAAATGTTTAAATTGCGGTCCCGTTGTCGAGCACTGAGCTGCCATGAGGCTTCGCCACCGCTGGTAATATCAGGCTGGGCCCTCCCGGCGTTGGGATGCCAGAAGTATTTTCCGCCTCCCCTCCCCCGACTACCACGAAACCCATGTCACAAGGTGGGGGGTTGCGGTGGTCGGTAACATCCAGCCCAATGATCCAAAGCCCAGTGGCAATATCTCTTGGGAATGCTTGAACTTTTACTGTAGAAGCCTTGTGCTCCTATCTAGAAGAGGTTCTTTTGCCCCATTTCAACACACCAGGGGATCAAAGGGAAAGAACCTTCAGGCAGGACTTCACAAACATTATTGTTGTCCTTCGGCCTGCTCCCATTCTGATTAGTGGACAAGCGGAGGGAGTGCACAGCATCAGGAGACCCATCAATTAGTGCCCATTTTTTGGGGGGGAAAATCCAACAGTGCAGACAAATTGGGTCCTGTAGCTGCTGTTGAATAAAGTATCAGTTACCTACTTGAAAATTCTGCGGATAGCAATTTAGCTTTCACTGGAAACCCTTATGCTGGAGGTTGGCTGCTGATCTCCTTGGAATATTTTCCTTTCTTAAAAGGTTCTACATAAATGCAAGCTTAACTGCCTCCTTGTTGCACCTGAGTCTACAAGGGCTCCGTCACTGCCAGCTATCTGTGTCTCTGTGTGGCATTATGGAAGGTGCAGCCAGGCCTTCTCTGGTGCTATCTAATAACACTGGCATCCTTTCTTTGTTCCTCTTCTATTCAATCAAGTGAGAAAAGAACACCAAAAGCAATTGCCAAATCTTGCAAATGTACAGCAACAAAACAAGTGCACATTGCAGCGTTCCAACATGCAAGTACCCGAATGCCCTTAAAACACCCATTATGATACCACACCACACATTCAATGTGTGAGGACAGAAGTGCAGACTCATCCCCTCTGGTTGTAGGCAAGGAAGCACGAGGCTAGCAGGAAGGTATTACAGAAATGTTTAGTACAGCATACAGCAGGGAACAGTAGCATCATGGTTATGTTACTAGACTAGTAATCCAGAGATCTGGACTAATGCTCTGGAGCACGAGTTCAATTCTCATCATGGAAGAGGAGGGACTTAAATTCAATTAATTAATAAATCTGGAATGAAAAGCTAGTCTCAGCAGTGGTGACCAAGAAACTACTGGATTGTCGTAAAATCCTATCTGGTCCTTTAGGGAAGAAAATCTGCTGTCCTTATCCGGTGAGTGTGACACTGGATCTACAACAATGTGGTTGACTCTTAACTGCCTTCAAACAGCTACAAAAAAGTCAAATAAGCGTAAAACCACAGACCACCCAACATTGACCTAGGCACCAGATACGACAAAGGCACACCCAACCAATGAACCTTGCAAAGTCCTCCTCTGGGAGCAGCAGCATGATATAGTCATACATACCAAATCATATCTTTCAGCCAATGTCCCAAACCCTTACATCACCAGCCCTCAGTATGGGACAGACCCACCAGAGGTGGTGGCACAGTAGTATACAGTAGGGAGACAGTGGCCCTGGGAATCTTCAACATCGACTCCAGATCCTATGAAGTCTCATGACATCAGATCAACTCGAGCAAGAAAATCTCCTGTTAATTACCACCTACCACCCTCCCTCAGCTGATGAGACAGTACTCCATGTTAAACACCACTTGGAAGAAATTGTTCAGATGTTGGTAGTAAGGGCACAGAACGTCAATGTCCAACACCAAGAACAGCTTGATCGCACCACTTCTAAATGAGTTGGCTGAATCCTGAAGGACTTTCCTGCCAGACTGGCCCTGCGCCAGTGGCATGGTGACCAAGAGGGAAAAACCTACTTGACCTCTTCCTCACCAATCAACCTGTCGCCGATGCATCAATCCATGATCATACTGATAAAACTGAACACTGCACAGTCCTTCTAGAGACAAAGTCCTGTCTTGGCACTGAGAACACCCTCTACGGTGCTGTGTGACACTACTACTGTGCTAAATGGGATAGATTCAGAAAAGATCTAGTCGCTCAAAACTGGGCACCAATAAGGCACTGTGGGCCATCAGCAACAGAACTGTATTCAACCACAATCTGTAACCTCACGGCCTGGCAAATTCCCCACTCTATCATTACCATCAAGCCAGGATACCAATCCTGGTTCAATAAAGAGTGTAGGAGAGCATGCTAGGAGCAGCACCAGAACCACCTAAAAATGGGGTGTCATCCTGATGAAACAAGAAGACAGGACTACACGCATGCTAAAGTGAAAGCAGCCTACCGGAGGCAGAGCTAAGCGATTTCACATCCAACAGATCAGATCAAAGCTCCGCAATCCTGTCACATCCAGTCATGAACGTGGACAACTAAACAGCTAACGGGAGGAGGATTCTCCACAAACATTCCAATCCTCAATGATGGTGGAGCCCAGACGTCAGTACAAAAAACAAGGCCGAAGCATTTGCAACCATCTTCAGCCAGAAATGTCAAGTTGACCATCTATCTTGGCCTCCTCCTGAGGTCATCAGCATCACAGATGCCATTCTTCAGCCAATTTGATTCACTCCACATTATATCAAGAAACAGCTAAGTCCACTGGATAAAGCAAAGGCAATGGGTCCTGATATCAACCAGCTGTAGTGCTGAAGACTATGCTCCAGAACTAGTTGTGCCCCTAGCCAAGCCATTCCAATATAGATACAACACTGGCATCTGCCCGACAAAGTGGACAATTGCCCAAATATGTCCTGTCCACAAAAAGGTCAAATCCTATCTGGCCAACTACCGCCCCATCAGTCCACTCTCAATCACCAAAGTAATGGAAGGTGTTGTCGACAGCACTACCAAGCGGCACTTACTCAGCAACAACCTGCTCACCGATGTTTAGTTTTGTTTCTACCGCGACCACTCAGCTCCAGTTTTCATTACAGCCTTGGTGCAAACTTGGAAAAAAAGAGCCGAATTCAAAAGGCAAGGTGACATCAAGGCAACATTTGATCGAATGTGCCATCGAGAAGCCCCAGTAAAACTGAAGTCAATGGGAATCAGAGAGAAAACTCTTCACTGGCTGAAGTCATAACCAGCACAAAGGAAGATGGTTGTGGTTGCTGGAGGCCAAACATCTCAGCTTGAGGACATCACTGCAGGAGTTTCTCAGGGTAACATCCTAGGCCCAAGCATCTTCAGCTGCTTCATCAATGACCATTCCCTCCAACATAACAACAGAATTGGGGATGTTTGCTGATGATTCCACAGTGTTCAGTACCATTTGCAACTCTTTAGATAATGAAGCACTCTGTGTTCACATGCAGAGAGATCTGGACAACATTCAGGCTTTGGCTGATAAATGGCAAGAAACATTTGCATAATACAAGTGCCAAGCAATGATCATCTCCAACAAGAGAGAATATAACCAACTCCCCTTTATTTCAACAACATTACCATCACTGAATCCTCCAATATTAACATCCTGGGAGTTACCATTGAACAGAAACTTAACTGAGCCAGCCATATAAATACTGTAGCTATAAGAGCAGGTCAGATGCTGAGAATTCTGTGGTGAATAACTCACTTCCTAACTCCCCAAAACTCTATCGGCCATCGACAAGGCACAAGTCAGGAGTGTGATCGAATACTCTTCACTTGCCTGGATGAGTGCAGCTCCAACAACACTCAAGAAGATCATACAAACATATGATTTAGGAGCAGAAGTAGGCCATTCGGCCCCTCGAGCCTGCTCTGCCATTCAATAAGATCATGTCTGATCTGTTAGTGTTTCGAATTCCACACTCCCATCTATCCCCGACAACCCTTGATTCCTTTGCCTAACAAAAATCTATCTACCTCCACCTTAAAAATATTCAATGTCCCCGCCTCCACCACCTTCTGAGGCAGAGAATTCCAAAGTCACAGAGAACCTTCAGAGAAAGAATTTCTCATCTTTGTCCTAAAAGGCGTCCTCTAACTTTAACAACAGTGCCCCCTAAATCTGCAGTCACCCATAAGAGGAAACATCCTTTCCACATCCACCTCGTCAAGACCGTTTAGGATCTCGTAAACTTCAATCAAGTCTCCCCTCAGTCTTCTAAACCCCAGTGAAAACAATCCCAGTCTGTCCAACCTTTCCTCAAGACAACCTACTCATTCCAGGTATCAATCTAGTAAACCTCCTCTGAACTGCCTCCAATGCATTCACATCCTTCCTCAAATAAGGAGACCAAAACTGCACACTGTATTCGATGTGGTCTCACCAATGCCCTGTGTAACTGAAGCATAACATCTTTCTTTTATTTTCAGTTCCTCTCATAATAAAAGGATAGCATTCCATTAGCTGCCTTTATCACTTGCTGTACCTGCATACCAATGTTTTGTGACTCATACTAGAACACCTAGATCCCTCCACACCTCACAATTCTGCAGTCGTTCTCCATTTAAGTAATACTCTGCTTTTTTATTCTTCCTGCCAAAGTGAACTTCACATTTTCCCACATTATACTCTATCTGCCAGATTTTTGCCCACTCACTCAACCTATCTATAATCAGTCTGCAACCTCCTTATGTCCTCTTCACAACAGACTTTCCTACCTATCTTTGTGTCATCTGCAAACTTAGCTACCATGCCATCGCTCCCCTCATCGAAGTCATTGATATAAACTGTAAAAGGTTGAGGCCCCAGCACTGACCCCTGCGGGACTCCACTCTGCACATCCTGCCATTCAGAAATGCAGACTCTGTTTTCTGCCAGCCAGCCAATCTTATATCCATGCTAATACGTTACCCCCTACACCACGAGCTCCTACTTTGCGCAATACCATTGAGAACAAAGCAGACAGCTTGATTGGCATCCCTTAAACATTCACTTCCTCCAGCAGCAGTGGCAGCAGTGTGTACCATCTACATGCACTGCAGCAACTCACCAAGGCTTCAACAGCACCTTCTCCCTTCTCTACCACTGAGAAGAACATGAGCAGCAGACACATGGGAACACTGGAACACCACCACCTGCAGGTTCCCCTCCAAGTCACACACCAGCCAGACTTGGAACTATATCACCATCCCTTCATTGGAATTCCCTCACTAACAGCACTGTAGGTGTACGTACACCACAGGGAATGCAGCAGTTCAAGAAGACAGCTCACCATTACCTTCTCAAGGGCAATTAGGGATGGGCAATAAATGCTGGCCTTGACAGTGATGTCCACATCCCATGAATGAATGAGAAAAGGCAAAATAAAAGTTACAAAATTTCTCCCCCCACCTGCACACTTTTCACTCAGGGCGTCAAGGATTTTTGAGGTCTGAGTTGCATGCCCTATATGCCTGTGCCTTAATCAAGTTCTATTCTCACTGGTATAATAGGTACATGAAAGGAATGACAGTGGTGGCTGAATTGCCTTCAGCCTAAGAAAATGTTGACGTTCTCACCATTCACTTGGCTCTTATAAAGCAGCTAGTGCAAGATCATCCTCTTGACGTGCCCTCAAACCAGAAAGCCGAAGCCAAACCAAGGCCTATCTGGTTTCACTTGTACTGCATATTTTGCATCAGTGCAAAACTGAAATTTTTTTTTAACCAATGTTCAAAATATGCAGTACAACTAGTATGTGTGAGTCATTGTAATTCTTTGCTCTCATCCTTTGCAATGAATGTATTAATGTGAGTTAGTGAAATTGGCAGATTTCCAAATGAATATTCATTCATAACTTTGTTTATGTTCACATCCAAATAATATTAATTATTTCCATAAAGGTTGGTGGGGGGAGGGGGGGGGGGTGGCAGGGAGGGTCACAATACAGATATAAAAAAGGGTGTCACAATATTGTAACCAGAGAAAATTTGTTGAACTTATATAGAATCTTTCCAGTCCTCAAGATGTCCCAAAGCATATTAAAGCTTTTTTGAAATGTAATTATTCTTTTGTTGGCAAACATTGCAGTCAAATTTCCCCCCAATAATATCCCAAAAACAGCAAATGAAATGAATGACCAGAAATAAAAACAGAAACTGCTGGAAATTCTCATCAGTTTGGGCTAGGTTTGTGCAGAGAGACCAATAGAGTTAAAGTTTCAGATTGATGTCCAGTTGTCACGTCATTGACCTGAGACATTAACTCTGTTTCGCTCTCCACAGATGCTGCCGGACCTGAATATTGCCAGCATTTCCAGCTTTTGTTTCAGGTTTCCAGCATCTGGAGCATTTTGCTTTTGTATTAGAGTGAATAACCAGTTTTATTGGTAGTAGTTGAGTGAGGAATGTTGGCCTGGATACCAGGTGTACTCCTCCCACATCCTTCTCTGACTAGTTTATGGGATAGTTTTTTTTTACAGCAAGCTGAACAGGCAGGCCAAATATGTTTTATGTTTCACCAGCAAAATACCACCTTCAATTGTGCAGCATTGTCTCATTAGTACAGAGTGTCTTGGAGTAGAACTTGAACCCACCAGCTTGTGACTCAGAATGCTACTTACAACTTGCACATGAACAAAATAAATGCATTTACTGGGCACACCATGCACAAACATTCACTCCCTCCACCACCGACGCACAGTGGCAGTAGTGTGTACCCACCCTGCAGCAAGGCACCAAGGCTCCTTAGACAGCACCTTCCAAACCCGCAACTTCGAAGGACAAGAGCAGCAGATGCATGGGATCACCAACTGCAAGTTCCCGTCCAAATCACACCATCCTGACTTGGAACTATATCGCCGTTCCTTCACTGTCACTGGGTAAAAGTCCTGGAACTCCCTTCCTAACAGCACTGTGGGTATACCTACCTCATAAGGATTGCAACGGTTCAAGAAGGCAACTCACCACCACCTTCTCAAGGGCAATTAGGGATGGGCGATAAATGCTGGCATAGCCAGTGATGCCCACATCCCATGAATGAATAAAAAAAAGTTATTGTAGCTAATGGGTATAGTATTGTAACTCATGCATTTCATAGCGGATGATTATATGAATTTTATTTAGAGATACAGCACTGAAACAGGCCCTTCGGCCCACCAAGTCTGTGCCGACCAACAACCACCCATTTAGACTAACCCTACAGTAATCCCATATTCCCTACCACCTACCTACACTAGGGGCAATTTACAATGGTCAATTTACCCATCACCTGCAAGTCTTTGGCGGTGGGAGGAAACCAGAGCACCCGGCGAAAACCCACACGGTCACAGGGAGAACTTGCAAACTCCGCACAGGCAGTACCTAGAATTAAACCCGGGTCTCTGGAGCTGTGAGGCTGCGGTGCTAACCACTGCGCCACTGTGTCGCGAATGTATTATAAAGTGTGTTCTTGGGCATATTATGTAAATAGGGGATTTGATTGCATATTAATAGTAACCAGCACATCTCAGTATATTCATTAATAGTTCATTTTAGTGTGTGTATTATTGGGAATGCTGTTCTAGTTGGTGCATTTAGTGAGTCTTACACTAACTAGTTGTTTCATGTTTTACTGTTGTAATTAGTATTTTTAAATTTGAATACTCTAACTAGCGTATCCATAGGATGTATAATGTAAATTTTTCATTTTGAAATTTTTATTGGTCAGCTGACATGCATGGAAACCCATCAAGCGTAAGACCCTCACAACAAACTAGTAAAGTTTCTATTTTCTTAATACCAAATGCACACTTTCTCCAAATAGGAACACAGCCCACTTACTTAAGCTCACAAAACATAGGCATAGGCTGGCAACTGCCAAGTCTTCTTGGGAAGTATTACTACATGAAAGATGCTGTATAAATAGCAAGTTGGTATTGAACTATTGTTGTCAGATATTGCTGCATTTCAACTAGCTAACAGAGCACTGGCAAACTTCACACAGTTTTTCCATGTAGGACCACGCTACTTGATACAGGTCTTGACCTTGTTACGATCATCTATTTTCATGGTTTACATTAATATTTTTAGACGTCACTTTTAGTATTGGGGAAATTAAATTTGTAAATGTAAGTTCATTCAAAAGTTGCCAGACCACCCAACGTAGCCTTCAAAAGTTTTTCCATGTTTGTTTTCCAGAGGTCAGAGTTAGAAGTGTGACAAAACTAAACAATGGGTGGCCCTTCTCATAGCTTCTTAATGAAGCCAGAAAGTTTGTAGAGATTGTAAATTGGTCCCAAGAGTAATGAAGGAACTCTCAAGATCCTGTAAAGTACAGGGGAACTTTTGGGTGGAAGCAAAAGTCTAATGGGGAATGTTCTGTTGAGATTTTGGGTTTAAAGTATAAGTGGTTACAAATTATCGTGTTAAGTTAGTAGTGCTTGCTTTGTTTTACTCTTGTAGAACAAAGGTTTTTGTTTAAAACGTGAAATCTTGTGGTGGAATACTTTCAGTTAATAACAGGAAGTTCAAATTTCTCTTTTTAAAAGGTCTCTACCAAGATCACAACAACCTGTAGGGTTATAGGAAGGAATCCCAACCTCCGTCAAGTTCCATAAATGAACCGGTTTGCTGATAAGTCATCAAGTGAGCACTTGAGAATTGAGAATCAGAGAGGGTCAACTTGGTTACTGTTTCCTATCAGTGTGTCATTGTGCAGCCAATATGACCCCAGAAAGATTGCTTTCATTCCCTTCCTCGCAAGACAGTCACTAAGTTTTGACAACTTAGTACCTGAATTTTTCTTTAAACTAAACATAATCCCCTGATAATCCATAATGAGATGCTATAACATAACCAGTGAACTACTGCCCTTAATACACTAGTATTACTGACAGAAGTAATAGTTTTAAATAATGCTCTGGGAAGGTACACACATACACACACACACGTGTAGACACATACACACGCAGAAATTGGCATTGAACACAACCTACAAACTTAAGTAATGCAATTAGCAGCAGCAAGTTTCAGAATTTAGGCTGTGGTTACACAGTGCTAGCATTCTGAAACTGGTTGACACAGAGTGAGGTTTGCAGTTGGGAAGAGCCCGGTTACTTTGCTTTGGTGTGAAACTGCAGCAGAAAGAAGTGCACGTACATACTTACACAGTGATCTGCTCTTGATTGATAAATCATTCAAACTATTCATTAATGCTGGAATGTCAACTTTCTCAAAATGTTAAGGAAAAGACTTTGCAGTAAGTTTAGAAACTTTTCAGGAGGTCCAAACACATTTTATAAACACAGCTTGACATAATATTCTGTGTAACATATGCGCCACACTAGTGCTGGGCAAAGACCACCTCCAACAAGAGAGAATTTAACTACCTCCCCATGATATTCAATGGCTGTATTATCAACAAATCCCCCACCATCAATATCCTGGGGGTTGCTATTTACAAGAAACTTAACTGGACCAGCCACTAAATAGCATGGCTACACGAGATCAGTGGTTTGGAATTCTGTGATGAGTAACACACTTCCCGACTCCCCAAGCCTGTCCACCATCTACAAGGCAAAAGTCAGGAGTGTGATGGATTAATCTACATTTGCCTGGATGAGTGCAGGTTGACACAATCCAGTTCACTTGATCGGCACCCCACCTACCGCCTTAAATATTTACTCCACCACCAGTACAACAGAGCTGCAGTGTGTACCATCTACAAGATGCACTGCAGCAACTCGCCAAGGCTTCTTCAACAGCACCTTACAAACTCATGACCTCTACCACCTAGAAGGACAAGGATAGCAGACATACAGAAACACCACCACCTGCAAGTTCCCTACAATTTACACACCATCCTGACTTGGAAACAATCACTGTTCCTTCATTGTCACCAGGTCAAAATTCTATAACTCCCTACCTAACAGCATTTCACCACATGGACAGCAGCGACTCATGGCAGTGGTTCATCATCACCTTGTCAAGAGCAATAATGGATGGGCAATAAATGCTAGAGAATGAATTAAAATGTTTTCCCCCAAAAAATATGCTTCACTCATAAAAATCTGTGAAAAAATGCATTACAAACAGTTCAAAACAGCACCAAATTGACATTCCAACAAGTGCAAAGGAAATCAGTTTTCTTCAATATAGGAGTGAGTTGCCTCACAACCCTTCCATTCCATTTTACATGCCATGTAAATTTTACAGCTAAACCATATTTGGTGTATACAGCCCGAGGGGTTTTCCATGGGTCCAGCCCCTTAGTTCACTATGGCAGGAGGACCTTACACAGTGGTCTTTCCCCATTGAGTCTTTGCAGCAGCTGCCCCAAGCTTTAGCGCATCCCTCAACACGTAGTCCTGGACCTTGGAATGTGCCAGTCTGCAACACTCGGTCGTGGACAACTCTTTGCGCTGGAAGACCAGAAAGTTTCGGGCAGACCAAAGAGCGTCTTTCACCAAATTGATGGTCCTCCAGCAGCAATTGATATTTATCTCGGTGTGCGTCCCTGGGAACAGCCCTTAAAGCACAGTCCTGTGTTACAGAGCTGCTTGGGATGAACCTCGACAAAAACCACTACAGCTCTTTCCACACCTGCTTTGTCAAGGCACATTCCAGAAGGAGGTGGGCAACAGTCTCTTCCCCACCACAGCCACCATGAGGGCAGCATGCAGAGCAGGTGAGACTCCAGGTGTGCAGGAAGGATCTGACAGGAAGGGCTCTTCTCACCACCAGCCAAACTACATCTTGGTACTTGTTTGAAAGTTCTGGTGATAAGGCATTCTGCCAAATGACTGACAGTCTGCTTGGACAACCATCCGACAGGATCCACCATCTCCTTTTCCCATAGGGCCTTGAGGACATTCCATGCAGACCACTGCCTGATGGATTGGTGGTCAAAGGTGTTTTCCCGCAGAAACTGTTCCACGAAGAATAGGTGGTACGGCACAGTCCAACTGGATGGAGCGTTCTGCGGTAATGTGACCAGACCCATCCTTCACCACACCAGAGACAGATAGAACTTCAGCAATGTAGTGACACTTGATGTTTGCGGACTGGGGCTCTACGCACAGCTTGGTGCAGCTGCACACGAAGGTGGTCATAAGGACAAGGAAGATGTTGGGTACACTTTTCACACCCTCATCTAGAGGTTTGGACATTGTGTCCCTCCGGACCCAGTCCATTTTGCATCTCCAGATAAAGCAGAAAATGGCTCGGGTGACCTCCACGGCGCAAGAGTGGGGTATGGGCCAGACCTGCGCCACATACAGCAACATGAAGACTTCGCACCCGATGACCAGATTCTCCCACAAGGGACAGAGATCGCTGCTCCCACATGCTCAGTTTATGGTGCACTCCGGCAACTCGCTCCTTCCAGGTTTTGGCACACACCTTCTGAACCATATCCCCAGCACCTTCAGGTAGTCTGACCTGACGGTAAAGGGGACAAGGGATTGGTCAGCCCAGTTCCCAAAGAAAATGGCCTCGCTCGACTTTGGCTCCCGAGGCCAGTTTGAACTGGTCGCAGACGCTCATCAGTCTGCGAACGGACAGCAAATCCTAGCAGAAGACAGCAACATCGTCCATGTACAAGGAGGCTTTGACCAGGGTGCCTCTGCTGCCTGAGATTATCACCCCTCTACTGCCCGCATCCTTCCTAATGGACTCATTAATTTAAAATAATGTGGTGACAACACCAAGGAGGGAGTGCTTTCTCACACTCCTGCAATCCAGTCATTTCGTGACACAGAGTCATATCAGTCCCATTTTTTAACTCTGTTTAAGTGGGCAGGTTTTGAATGAGTTAAATTCTTGCCCTATAGCCATTTGTGTTGCGGTGAAACAAATAATTTTGCAGCAACACAACAGTAGCAGTGTAACTGCTCCCTTAAACCTAAGGGTTGTACTCAAGAGCCAGAACTCGTACTATTTAAACACATGACATGAAACTAATGCTATGCAAGACTTCCGTTTTAAAAAGTGGCTCATAAATCAAATTTAGAAACCATACCTTTCAACGCTTCTTCGCAGTTCAAAGGAGGTAATGTACTTTCACAAGTGCATTATTATTATTGGGAAGATGCTGTTAAACTGCTCAAACCCACCTGATGTGAACGGAAGCAACACGCGAATCCTTCACAAAAATCAACCTGCATTTCACAAAGGACATAACCAAATATTCGACACACCTTTAAAAGTTCCCCATCCTCTGCTGAACTCATGCCTTCTATTTATAACAACCAGCAAACGGCGCTATTGACGATACTCCAGCCCTATGAAACTTACTTTCAGTTTCCTGGAAACAACCTTGTAGTTTACGGTAAAAGGCTTTTTAACATTAAGTGACCCACATTTAACCAGTCCGGGTTAAAGAGCTTTTCGACTAATTTGTCCACATTTTCAGGCGGTGTTTGACTATTTTGTCACAAATGAGTTATTCTCTGCACCGACCGAAATGATTAATATTAAAGACAATTGCCATTCTTAGCATTCATCCAGAAGAACTCCAGCACCTGCCCCTGCCTAAATACAAATGGATAGCTATTGCAGCTCTCAGCTGTGTTTACATTAATTAATATAACCATTAAATTGTATTCAACTTTGTCGCCAAACTTTAAAATAGTACGCAAGCTTATGAAAATTATGAAAACAACGCACCAGTCCTATTGAAGTCGTTTCTTTCACTTTGCTGGATTTGCCACGGTTAAATCTTTTAGCCAAGATGAGACCTTAGTTGTTCCTGACTTCCTCTCAGTCTGCTGGATACGGTAAATATCTACAAGGCGACCAAACGCTCAGAAAATGCTGGCGCTCATCCAGCCCACGCCAAATGCCAGCGGAGTCCAGCTCCAGCAATCATAGCGGGGGTCGGCTCAGTTTACAATTTGTGTTCGTTATTTTGCGTCTATAAATATTAAAAGGTGCAAAGAAACAAGTGTAGAGCAAGTGACAACAGCAGTCCACCGCTTCCACTGTCACATGTGAGGTTTACCGCCCAGGCTGTCTGGATCCATTTTTGTTTTCCAAAAAAAATAAACAAATCGGAAACAAAAATAACAAACAACCTGCTGCAACTTTTCCCTCACTTCACATCTATTTCCCCAAGACTCCCATTTAACCACCTAAAAACTCCCAATGAACAAGAACTGCAACACCAACGCACACAACTGCATCACAGTGCACCTGACAGATTTACACAAACAACTACAATTGGTAACGCATGCAAATTGCGCGGGACTATAACGTACCAGAGCAGCTAACATTTCATCTTCAGTCAGTCAAAGTCAAAAGAAACAGTTCATGTGGGGAAAACCCCCTCAGCTACGCGGGCGCACTGGCCACACTATCTTGGAGAGTTTTGAATGACCACATGTTCACTTCGCTGATAAAGTTCGTTTGGAAGGAGCTGCGGGGGATTCTTCTTAAATCAGTTTCACTTTGTATTCCAACCAGTAATTTGCAATCGGTTCCTCGCCACCTTCAATATGAGAGATTCATGCGCCGTCTGTAGTGTGTTTATACAATAAAAAAAAAGGTTGTCGTATTTTCTTGTGACAGGCTCCAGCTCCCTTTCATATAGCGCCTTGAACTTAAAGATTCCCCAAGTATATGAAAAAGTAAGCACAATAAGGAAAATGAGAGATTTGGGGGTGACCAAAAGCTTGGTCAAAAGGAGGAGATTTGAGCAGGTTTTAAGGGGAGAGAGAGAGAGAATAGTGACTGAATTCCATTCAATAGGAACTCGTGTGGCTGTAGGCTAAGGAGGGGGGAGTCGGAAAAATGAGAGTTGGGGGTAGTAGAGAACTAGGGCTGGAGGACATCGGAGATAAGATGGGGCAAGGCCACAGAATGAAAATGAGGATTTTGAACTTGAGTCATTGGAGGATAAAGATCCAATGCAGGTGAGCGTGGACAAGGATGAATGCCAAGGAGGACTTGCTGAAGTCTCGGATTTGGGAATTGGTTTTCGGTTGCCTTGGAGTTTAGAGGATGGGAGGCCAGCATAGACAGCGTCAGAGTCGTGATGAAAGCATGGATGCTGTTTCCATCAGAACTGGAATTACTGCTGGGTACTGGGCATGACTGGAATTTGGCATGGAACCTAGTTCTGCTAGCTCTCTGCCCTTCTAAGTTGTGAAATTCTGATAGGAACTGGTGGATGCTTTTGGTGCTCGTTCCTTCTCTCCTGGAATCATTAACAATGACCCCAAATTAATGTGAAGGCGGATTTCAAGTGCCGGGATATGGGTGGGGCGGCGTTGGATTTGTGTGGACAAAATCCCGAATTCAAATTAGCGGGTCAGAATCTGCAATCTCAAAGGAATCAAAGGCAATAAATTTTGACTTCAGGGTTTCACGTCTCTGAGCTATGCCGCGGGCATGACGCGTACCCAAATGGTAGAATCTCAACTCTATTTAAAGAGAAAATGTAATTAGACCCAGGAGCTATTTATGATTGTTGCACAGAGAGCAAGCGCAGCACCCAGACTTAATGACGCATCCCTGGAATTACTGCTGGGAGCAGTCAGGTGTTGGAGGGACATAATTTACCCCCAGCAATGGGATAAAGAAACCTGCGGCTCTCACCAGGTTGGAGGTAAGTGAGGAGGTGAAGAGCAGGAGCTTTTGTGTTGGATGCAGTGCAAGAAGTCAAGAAAAGTGAGTGCATTTGCTGATTCATCTATATCCAGTGGTTTAAGCAACCTCACCCCTCTCCCCAACACATTCACTCTGTCTTGCCAAGCAGACTCCATCACATCACTTCACACTCAGCAATACTCAGCCTTCACTTTCTATGCACCTCATCACTTCCCCATTTATAATCCACCATTTCCACTCACCCCAATCCTTGTGCAATGTGATGCATCCATCTCAATCACTCTCACCAAATCCATTGGGTGAATACCTCACCTTCACCCACTCACAGGGCTGTTTTTTTTCTCTCTACGTAGGAGAAGAGCACAAAACGCAAGGGAGCGGGACAGAGGGAGAGGGCCACCACAAACAGTCCAGCTCACAGACAGAGAAACAGATGCCCATGGAGGATAAGCCAGGAATGGAGAGAAACAACTCACAGATAGCTGGTAACAAAGTCAGCATATGGCTGTAATTCTATTTCATTAATTACTGAACTATGAGAAGACTGAGTATGGTGATTATCAAAGTTGTGACTGCCACAACTAAGTCATATCCCTTTCTTTTATCAAAGTGTGAAAATAGTCTCACTTTCATGGGTCCACTTCGATTGTTGTGTTTTCATCTGGTGATTCACAACACGCAAGTGACCATGAGCAGACACGGGTGGCAGGGCAGCTGTGGAGAGTCTGTGTCACACACTCTATAATAGCTGAGAAGATATAGAAATCCAACTTGATCACTATGGGATTGGCCAAGCAGGGAATTGCAAGAATGTCTACCATGGAGAGATTGGCCATCTCCATGGAACTTCAAGCAAGGCTCTCACAAGAGTCCATGCAAGCTATTTGCACAGCCATGCTGATTTTGGATGGCAACATGTCTGCTGCCTTAAATAAGTAAAAAGAGAGCCTGGAGGTTACAAATGAGAAAGGGACCAGATGGCCCTTGGCATTCAGCATATTGAAATCTAGTAGTAAGGGTCTTGCCCATTATTTTGCCCTGAGTGTCAACTCACTCTTTCACTTGTCTCATGATGCTTGCCATGGGATCCACTGGGCAAATTTGCAATGAATGGATGCGTAGTTGAAGGACTATTTAGTGCAAAGGTGAGGTAGGTGATGGGAGTGGGGCCAGAGAATTTCATTTGTGATGTATTCCTGTGTGTGACCACCAGCTAAAACTTTGCATTATTAGAGCATCCCAGACAGCAAAGTCTGGTGATGGGTGCCCTACCTTCGTCTTCCTCCTCCTCCTCTGCCACATCTTCAATGTTTTCCTCATCTAAAGATGAGTGATGAGCACATTTGTCCTCCTCCACCTGTAATCTTCCCTGCTGCACAATAGTGTGCAGGACGCAGCATGCCATTATCATTCTGGACACCCTGACTGTCGAGTACTGATGGGTTTCTCTATACATGTCTAGGCACCTGAAGTGCATCTTCAACATTCCAATGGTTTGCTCTATGACACACATGTTGTTTATGTGGGTCTTATTGCAGCGTTCCAGTACCTCACTGTTAGGTTTATTCACAGGTTTTGCCCGAGCAATTGACCAAGTATGGCATCAAGGAGCCCTAGCAAAGCTGAAGTCAATGGGAATCGGGGGAAAACTCTCCGCTGGTTGGAGTCATACCTAGCGCAAAGAAAGATGGTTGTGGTTGTTGAAGGTCAATCATCTCAGCTCCAGGACATCACTGCAGGAGTTCCTCAGGGTTATGTCCTAGGCCCAACCATCTTCAGCTGCTTCATCAATGACCTTCCTTCAATCATAAGCTCAGAAGTGGGGATGTTCGCTGATTGCACAATGTTTAGCGGCATTCGCGACTCCTCAGATACTGAAGCAGTCTATGTGGAAATGCAGCAAGACCTGGACAATATCCAGGCTTGGGCTGATAAGTGGCAAGTAACATTCGCGCCACACAGGTACCAGGCAATGATCATCTCCAACAAGAGACAATCTAACTATCTCCCCTTGACATTCAACGGCATTACGATCGCTGAAGCCCTCACTATCAACATCCTGGGGGTTACCATTGACCAGAATCTGAACTGGAGTAGCCATATAAATACTGTGGCTACAAGAGCAGGTCAGAGGCTAGGAATCCTGCAGCGAATAACTCACATCCTGACTCCCCAAAGCCTGTCCACCATCTACAAGGCACAAGTCAGGAGTATGATGAAATATTCTCCACTTGCCTGGATGGCTGCAGCTCCAACAACACTCAAGAAGCTCGACACCATCCAGGACAAAGCAGAGTGCTTGATAGGCACCCCATCTACAAACATTCACTCCCTCCACCACCGACACAGTGACAGCAGTGTGTACCACCTACAAGATGCACTGCAGCAATGCACCACGGCTCCTTAGACCAGTACCTTCCAAACCCACGATCTCTACCACCTAGAAGGACAAGGGCAGCAGATGCATGGGAACACTTCAAGTTACCTCCAAGTCACACACCATCCTGACTTGGAACTATATCACTGTTCCTTTACTGTCGCTGGGTCAAAATCCTGGAACTCCCTTCCTAACAGCACTTCACATGGAGGACAGCGGTTCAAGAAGGCAGCTCACCACCACCTTCTCAAGGGCAATTAGGGATGGGCAATAAATGCTTGCCTAGCCTGCGATGCCCACATCCCCATGAATGAATTAAAAAAAAGGTGTCATGAACAAAGTCTGAAGAGAGTATCCATTGCCTCCTAAGGGCCAGCCTTAATTTTCCTACTGGAATGAAAAACTGCCACGGTAAGAATGCATCATGGCAGCTCTCAGGGATTCTGGTGTACACCTGTGTGCGCCTCTTCCCCTGGTTGCGCACCGGCTGCGCATTGATGGAATAATATTCCTTCCAGTTTATAAAAGCTCCAGGTTTCTGTAGTGGTAGTTGGATTGACAGGTGTGTAATTGATGGCACCTTGTACCTGTAGGACTCCAGCCAGAGAGGCAAATCTGAGTGTCCTCTCATTCGGACTACTGTCATGAAAGGGGAAGTTTGCATAACTCCCAGTTCTGGCAAACAATCCATCCATCATCTGCTTTATACATTTATGTGCAGCGGACTGAGAGACCCTCGATGTGACTCCAGTAGCACCCTGGAAGAAACCAGAGGCAAAACCATTGAAGGTCATGGTGACTTCCTGCCAGATACACATTATCAGTGGCTATGATCCAGCAGGCAGCAGGTCTTCTAGGAGGTTGCAGATATCTGTCACACCTGACATAATAACCTTTGCCTAGGGAAGCAGTGCTTTTCCATGAGGTTAAGGAAGTTGAGCCTCTGTCTATACACCCATTAGTGTTGTTCCTCCTGCAACCTCAGCCCCTCTCCTGTGCACCTGCCGATCCCACTACTGCACATTAACGCTGCCGTGAATGGTGACTGTCTTTTTTTTCTGATATACTGTCAAACACATCCAAGGTTCCTTCCATCCTGATATAAAAGCAAAATACTGCAGATGCTGGAAATCTGAAATAAAAACAAGAAGTGCTGGAACGACTCAGCAGGTCTGGCAGCATCTGTGAAAAGAGAAGCGGAGTTAACGTTTCGGGTCAGTGACCCTTCTTCGGAACTGACAAATATTAGAAAAATCACAGGTTATAAGCAAGTGAGGTGGGGGTGGGGCAAGAGATAACAAAGGAGAAGGTCTAGATTGGACCAGGCCACATAGCTGACCAAAAGGTCATGGAGCAAAGGCAAACAATATGTTAATATTGCCCCACCCCCACCTCACTTGCTTATAACCTGTGACTTTTCTAATATTTGTCAGTTCCGAAAAAGGGTCAGAAACGTTAACTCTGCTTCTCTTTTCACAAATGCTGCCAGTCCTGCTGAGTGGTTCCAGCATTTCTTGTTTTTATTCCTTCCATCCTGATCTTGTCAATTTGAAAGGCTCCAAAGTTTGAAACAGCTGCATCAATACAAGAACACACTGTCAAACATTTGCCAGAGGGAACTGAGACATCAGCTGTAATAAGTGAAACAGTATTCACATGGGGTAGTCACAACTTTAAATATCCACATCAACCTCTGCTTCACCAGCGAGATTCACAAGTTCTGGGAAACCCATGCTGGAGCTGTAAAATTCAAAGGTCAATGAAATTCAATGTAAAAAATCCTTATTAAGGTCACATAAGGGTGATAATTGCTGCTATAAGTACCCACCTCCTCACAAATTCAGTTTTCCACTGCAACAAATAGTTTACCTGCAGGCAACCAAACACAACTCCATTAAACCCAAAAGTTGGAACTGGGTTGTGGTCATGATCTAAAAATCATTATTTTAACTACCGACCCACTCCCCAGTCTATCCATTTTTGAGGGTTAAAAGTACCCCCAATTTCACATTAATACCAACTTTAAATTCAGCTAACTTTCAACATGTCAAAGAAATGTTGGTATATTTTCCAACCTGACTGTTAAAGCAGTGTGGCTGGAGCAATGCAAGTTTTTTGATCACACAAAGAGTGCCGGGTTGACCCCACCAGATTTTGTTGTCAAGCCAAGTCCCAGCCTGGAATGGAAATGGCTTTGGGAGCTCAGCAAAGATAGGATCACAAAATCTGATACAGCATCGATCTTTAACGGGCTTTGTAGTACGATTAAAGGCATACAGCAACTTAAAAATAAATGGTCCAACTGTTCTTCCAGGTTTGATTCCCAATCTGCAGTGAATTAGCTGATCTTGGTTCCAGCAGCTGCTGGGTGTTACAGCACTCTTGAGCTAAGGAAAGGGAAAATGTAACCAGGGTTCAAAATTGCAGTCCACTGACTCCTGTTGGAAAGTGCACCTGTGTGGACATTGGCGAATAGGCTGCTGACACTCACCATCTGGGCATAATATGAAGAATGGCCAATTGAGGCAGTACTGGAGAGAACATTACATAGATGGAAGCTCAACCCACAACAGTCAGTGCTTTTCAGGGTAGAAGTAAAGAGGAAAAAGTTATAAAGGTCTGTTGCAGTGGGTGGTGGGGTGGGAGCAGGGGGGTGGTCACACCTACAATTCCCCAGCTGCTCATTTCTTGACTTTAGTTAAGTCATCACAGAAAGATACTTAGCAAAGCTTCCTAACAGGGAAGGGAAGAAATGTGGAGGGAGAGATACCTTGGGGTGCTCTTATGCTTCTCAATTGCTAGTTATGCAAAGAGGCCTAGGTAAAAGCTGCCTGCCCAGTTTCCATTAGAGGGATTGGCCTGGATTTTGCTGTGCTAACAATGTCAGCCCCCACCGCTATTACTGGGTAAAACTGACAGCAACCTCTGCCATTCACAGTTAAACAGGGAAATCTGGAAGTTACTATCAGTGATACTCTACTCTTCTACAGACTGTGCTGTTGTAGTCTTTGCCATTGGAATCTGCACAGAAATCAATATTATGGTATCAACTTGGGCTAACTGCCCACTATTCTTGCTCGAAAGACAGATGGATAAGTTAGAGCGTGTAGAATCAGGAATAACTGAGGTTTTAACTCCGTACTAAGTGAAATATACTGAACAACCTCTTGGGCCTTAAAAATTTAGTTTTGTAAGTTTAGAGATACAGCACTGAAACAGGCCCTTCGGCCCACCGAGTCTGTGCCGATCATCAACCACCCATTTATACTAATCCTACACTAATCCCATATTCCTACCACATCCACACCTGTCCCTATATTTCCCTACCACCTACCTATACTAGGGGCAATTTATAATGGCCAATTTACCTATCAACCTGCAAGTCTTTTGGCTGTGGGAGGAAACCGGAGCACCCGGAGGAAACCCACGCAGACACAGGGAGAACTTGCAAACTCCACACAGGCAGTACCCAGAATTGAACCCGGGTCGCTGGAGCTGTGAGGCTGTTGGACCTCATTCCCCGAGGAGGAAATTAATGTTGCAGATTTGAAAAAAATAAAATTGAAATGATTTTTTAAAAAGTTTTTCTATTTAATGTTTCTCCCTTAATCCCATGTATATGACCCAATCTTGAATTTGCTTTCTGAGAAATGATTTAAATATGATTTCTCTCTCCCGTTTTTACTTCCTGCTTTGTTGTCTGCATGTGTTCGTGAGGATTCTTAAATTTGATTGGTTGAACAGCCTCCCCACTCACAGACAACAACAGATCCCCTGTAGAGAGTGCTGAATACAACTAGATGCTGGAACAGAGGAATTCTTCTCTGACAGGCCTGCTAAAAGTCTGTGGAAAATTGCAAAAGACATTCCTGCACCACCCACAGCAAAGTCCAGGCCAATATGAGGTAGAGGGAGAACCTAAGTAAGGAAGGAAAGAAAATAATACATCCTTCCAAAAGAAGAATGAACCTTGATTGGTGCAACACACAGACTTTATTAAACCAAAGAAAACAGAATTTTTTTTTTTTAATGCTAAGGTTCATTGATTTTCTTAAAAGTGAAGGACAGGAAGAGGTTTTGAATGTTCCATTAGGTGTCAGTTATGCCATTGACATGCTGTTCTCCCTTCGCCAGCTACAGGAGAAATGCCGCGAACAACAGATGCCCCTCTATGTTGCTTTCATAGATCTCACGAAAGCCATTGACCTCATCAGCAGATGTAGACCCTTCTTTGCTAGCAGTCTGATCAGACTACTAGCAAAGATGGGATGTCCACCAAAGCTACTAAGTATCATCACCTCATTCCATGGCAATATGAAGGGCACAATTCAGCATAGCGGCGACTCATCAAACCCGTTTCCTATCCTGAGTGGCGTGAAACAGGGCTGTGTTCTCGCACCCACACTGTGTGGGATATTCTTCTCACAGCTGCTCTCATGTGTTCAAGTCTTCAGAAGAAGGAACTTCCCTCCACACAAGATCAGATGGCAGGTTGTTCAACCTTGCCCGTCTTAGAGCGAAGACCAAAATACAGAAAGTCCTCATCAGGGAACTCCTCTTTGCTGACGATGCTGCATTAACATCTCACACAGAAGAGTGTCTGCAGAGTCTCATCGACAGGATTGCAGTTATCTGCAATGAATTTGGCCTAACCATCAGCCTCAAGAAAACAAACATCATGGGACAGGACGTCAGAAATGCTCCATCCATCAATATTGGCAACCATGCTCTGGAAGTGGTTCAAGAGTTCACCTACCTAGGCTCAACTATCACCAGCAACCTGTCTCGAGATGCAGAAATCAACAAGCGCATGGGAAAGGCGTCTGCTGCTATGTCCAGACTGGCCAAGAGAGTGTGGGAAAATGGCGCACTGACACAGAACACAAAAGTCCAAGTGTATCAAGCTTGTGTCCTCAGTACCTTGCTCTACGGCAGCGAGGCCTGGACAATGTATTTCAGCCAAGAGCAACGTCTCAATTCATTCCATCTTCGCTGCCTTCGGGGAATCCTTGGCATCAGGTGGCAGGACTGTATCTCCAACACAGAAGTCCTCGAGGCAGTCAACATCACCAGCAAATACACCCTACTGAGTCAACGGCGTTTGAGATGGCTTGGCCATGTGAGCCACATGGAAGATGGTATGATCCCCAAGGACACATTGTACAGTGAGCTTGTCACTGGTATCAGACCCACTGGCCATCCATGTCTCCGCTTTCAAGACATCTGCAAATGCGACATGAAGTCTTGTGACATTGATCACAAGTTATGGGAGTCAGTTGCCAGTGATCGCCAGAGCTGGTGACAGCCATAAAGGCGGGGCTAAAGTGTGGAGAGTCGAAGAGACTTAGCTGTTGGCGGGAAAAAAGACAGAAGCGCAAGGGGAGAGCCAACTGTGTAACAGCCCCGACTACCAATTTTATCTGCAGCACCTGTGGAAGAGTCTGTCACACTAAAATTGGCCTTTCTCGCCACTCCAGGTGCTGTTTCACAAACCATTGACCATCTCCAGGCACTTACCCATTGTCTCTCGAGACAAGGAGGCCAAAGAAGAAGAAAGATGTCTCGGTGAGTAGCACTCTCACCTCCGAGTCAGAAGCTTTTGGATTCAAGTCCCACTGCAGAAACTGCAGCACAAAATCTCGGCTGACACTCCAGTGCAGCATTGTGGGAGTGCTGCACTGTCAGAGGTGCCATCTTTCAAATGAAACAATTAACCAAGGCCTGCTCAGAGAGATGTAAGTGGTCCCAAGTCAAGAAAGAGCAGACGAATTCTCCTTGGTGACCTGGCCAATATTTATCCCACAATCAACATTACTAAAGCAGATTATCTGGTCATTTATCAATTGTGGTTCTTGAACCTTGCTGTGTACAAATTGGTTGCTACATTTGCCACATTACAACATTGACTACATTCCAAAAAGTACTAAATTGGCTGTAAAGCGTGTTGAGGCATCCTGAGGTTATGAAAGGTGCTATGTCAATGATAGCGGAAAGCAAAACGTGAGTGCAAAGGACAAGGCTGAAATGTTTGCAACCATCTTCAGCCAGAAGCGCTAAGTAAATGATCCATCTCGGCTTCCTCCTGATGTCTCCACCATTACAGATGACAGTCTTCATCCAACTCGATTTTGTCCATGTGATATCAAGAAATGGCTGAAGCCACTGGACAAAGCAAAGGCTATGGCCCCGATAACATCGCGGCTGTAATGCTGAAAACATGTGCTCCAGAACTAGCCGCATCCCTAGCCAAACAGTTCCAGTATAACTACAACACTGGCACAAACCTTACAAAGTGAAAAATTGCCCAGGTATGTCCTGTCCTTAAAATGCAGAACAAATTCCATCTGGCCAATTACTGCCCCATCAGCCTACGCTCAATCATCAGCAAAGTGGTGGAAGGTGTCGTCAACGTGCTATCAAGGGAAATTACTCACCAATAAACTGCTCACCGATGCTCAGTTTGGGTTCCATCGGGACCACTCAACTCTAGATCTCATTATAGCCTTGGCCCAAACATGGACAAAATAGCTGAATTCAAAGGTGAGGTGAGACATCACGGCAGCATTTGACCGAATGTGGCATCAAGGAGCCCTAGCAAAATTTAAGTCAATGGGAATCAGGGGAAAACCCTCCACTGCTTGGAGTCATACCTAGTACAAAGGAGGATGATTATGGTTGTTGAAGGCCAATCACCTCAGCCCCAGGACGTTACTGCAGGATATCTTCAGAGCAGTGTTCTAGATCCAACCATCTTAACATCGTTCAGTTCCATTTGCAAATCCTTGGATAATGAAGCAGTCCGTGCCCGCATGCAATAAGATTAGGTTAACATTCAGGCCTGGGCGGTAAGTGGCAAGTAACATTCACGCCGGACAAGTGCTGGGCAATAACCATCTCCAACGAGAATCTAACCATCTCTACTTGACAGTCAACAGCATTACCATCGCTGAATCCCCAATCATCAACATCCGGGGTTATCACTGACCAGAAACTTAACTGGACCAGCCATATAAATACTGCAGCTGTGAGAGCATGTTAGGAGGCTCAGAATTTTGTGGTGAGTAGCCCACCTCCTGACACCACAAAGCCTGTTCACCATCTACAAGGTACAACTCAGGAGTGTGATGGAATACTATCCATTTACCTAGATGGGTGCAGATCCAACAACACTCAAGAAGCTAGACACCATCCAGGACAAAGCAGCCCACTTGATTGACACACCATCCACCACCTTAAACATTCACTCCCTCCACCACTGATGCAGCGTTATTGGAGTGCGTGCCATCTACAAAAAGGATATGGACAGCAGGCATGGGAACAACAGCACCTTCAAGTTTCTCTCCAAGTCACACACCATCCTGTCTTAGAACTATATCACCACTCCTCCATCATCGCTGGATCCAAATCCAGAAATCTATGCTACGGGGATTACTAGATCTTTGTGGGCAGCTTTCTTTGATGTCAGCAGTGAATGCCATCACTTTGCCACTGAATGTGAAATCCAGTTTTGGATCAGTTGTCAAGTTTGTTATAGTTTTTCATTATTTATTTCATGCAGTTATCTCCCTCTTTAACAAATTCCACTGAAACTATTGCCGGTGATCCTTTACATGTATAATTTTCTTGAAACAAATATATTTCATAGTGTTAAAAATTACTTATTGTCTTTCAATTCTTATAAATTAATTTTAGGGATTACATCAAAGTTATTCAATGATATATCACAAAGAAATTTGAACAATTGAAAGCTGCCTTTATAGACTTCTTTCAGGTTCATTTTGTGTTTCTATTGATAGGAATAAGATCTTTTATTTCTCTCCATCCAGTGTTAGCCTGACCTGTCACTAGTTCAAGCATTGCTTAGGTTTAAGGTGAAGAAAAACTCCAATATGGGCAGCCAAAGTACTTTAATCCCATAGAGCATCAGTGCAATAGTTTAATTTCCAAATTTACCATTGAATATATGATTGTAGGAACATATTTTAAGTTCTTCAGTTGTTCAATCTAAACTGGACAGAAAGTAATTTTGGTTACTACCTTAGATCGTGTTTGATGATCACCTCATGGAATCATACCTTACAGGAGGTGGGTATTTGGGCCATTATGCCTGTGCTGGTTGTTTGAAAGAGCAGTGCAATTAATCTCATTTTCCTGCTCTTTCCACACACCCCTGCGTATATTTTCTTTTCAAGTATATATCTAATTGTTTTTGGAAAGCTGCTGCTGAATCTGTTTCCACTGCCCTTTCCAGTACTGTGTTCTGGGTCATAACAACTCATTGCTTTCTAAACTATGTTCACATGTCTTTTCAATTATATCTGAGAAACTCTGCACAGAGAAAAATGAAACAAGAAATAGATCTAAAATACAGAAATTAGTAAAAATAATAATGGATTTATATCTTTAAAACTGGGCATTATAAAAATTTCTGGATTGCTCATTCGAAAAAAATGGCCTTTTTTAAAATTCTTTCATGGGATGTGATCATTGGCAAGGCCAGCATTTATTGACCATCCCTAATTGCCCTTGACAAGTGAATGGATTGCTAGGCCATTTCAGAGGATAGTTAACAGTCACCACATTGCTATGGGTCTGGAGTCACATGTAGGCCAGACCAGGTAAGGATGGCAGATTTCCTTCCCTAAAGGAAATTGGTGAATCAGATGGGTTTTTACGCCAATTGATGATAGTTTCATGGCACCATTACTGAGACTAGCTTTCAATTCCAGATTTCTATTAACTGGTGGGATTTGAACCTGTGTCCCCAGGGTATTAGCCTGGGCCTCTGTATTGCTAGTCCAGTGACATTACCACCACGCCACCATCTCCCGCTGTCTGCAACAAAGCCAGAAGGGTGACAACTTTATGGGTGTTCCCAAATGGGACAAATCTGCACTACTGCAAAATGCTCCAAATGAACTAAGTTGCAGGCCTCGAACAGGGGGAAGGTACCCTTGTTTTATCATTGGCGAGCACTCACGTCACAAGTGCCTGCCAGAACAATAGACAGAAGCAGCATCACTTTATAATTTTTAAAGTTTTGAAGTGCTTATCAGTCCCTTCTATAGCCTGCCATATGCTGGCAGAACCCCTAGTTGTAGCTCACCTGGGCCATCCTAAGGTCAGTATACCTCCTTTCACCAGTATAGCCGCCAAGCAGAGAATCTCTGGGAATACCCTCCCTCTGGCTACACCAGCTCTGACAGGCATCATGTGGAACGAGATTCTATGGCAAACATGAATCCCTGGATTCTCATTTTGGAGGATGGGACTTAGCATATCCAAGACCTGGCCTAATTCACATGCTTTCTGCCTCACTCTTGCCAGACTTCGAGGGAGTGCACCAAAATCTCAATGGATCTTTGGGGCCATGGTTAATATAAATGACCACAGACAGCTCAAATTAACTGCTCCCTGCCTGTTGTTAATTGCATGGAGTGTCAATCTTGAGGAATCTAATGTGCCTGGGAGGTTACTGAGAGAGGTGGGATGTTCAGTTCAGCAGCAGCAACTATTAAAAGCCTGTTGTTGCTGTTTAAAGGGGAGTAGCATGCAAAGTTTTCACTGATGGAAAAGATAGGAAATTATGGGAAAACAATCAATCACCTTTTCAAGATACTGCCTTCAGATCCTGCTAGATAACGGACAAGGAATTTACAGTTATTGTCTTTCGGGCCGAGAGGCACCTTCTCATGGAAAAGCTGTCCATATTACAGAGCAAGCGATGACAGAAACTGTGAACACAGTCTCCCGAACCCAGGAATTATAAGAGCACATCTTTGGCAGGCTTGGGAAAATGTCCATGTTAACAGTATATATCAGTTGCACAGTATATAACATATTGGCCAGGCACAACTTCAATCAATTGAAGAGGGGCCTTGAATCATAAAATGGTTACAGCACAGAAGAGGGCTATTCAGCTTGTCGTGTCTCAGCTGACTCTCTGCAAAAGCTACTCACCTAGTCATACTCCACCACCTTTTCCCTGTAGGCCTGCAAAATGTTTCTGTTCAGATAATTATCCAGTTCTCTTTTGAAAGTCAAGACTGAATTTGCCTCCACCACTCTCTCAGGCAGTGCATTCCCGATCCTAACCACTCATTGTGTAAAAAAATGTTTTTCCTCATGTCAATCACCTTAAATCAGTGTCCTCTGGTTCTGGATGCTTCCACCAATGGGAACAATTTCTCCCCCTGTGCACTGTCCAGACCCTTCATGATTTTGAACACTTATCAAATCACCTCTTGATCTTCTCTTCTCCAAGGAAAACAGCACCAGCTTCTCCAATCTATTCAAGTAACTGAAGTTCCTCATCCCTGGAACCATTCTTGTGAATTTTTTCTGCACTCTCTTTAATGCCTTCACATCCTTCCTAAAATGTTCCTCCCAGAACTGGACACAATACTCCAGTTGAGGCTGAACCAGTGTTTTACACAGGTTTGTCACAACTTCTTTGCTTTCGTACTCTATGCCCCTACTTATAAATCCCAGGATCCCATATGCTTTATTAACCACATTCTCAACCTGCCCTGCAACCTTCAATGATTTCTGCCCATATACACCCCCCACGCCCACTGTTTCTCTGCTCCTGCACCTCTTTTAGAATTGTACCCTTTAATTTATATTGCCTCTCCTCATTCTTTCTACCAAAATGTATGCCTCCACACTTTTCTGCATTAAATTTCATCTGTCATTTGTCCACCCATCCTACCAGCCTGTCTACGTCCTCTTGAAGTTTATCACTATCCCACTCACAGTTCACAATACTTCTGATTTTTGTGTCATCTGCAAATTTTGAAATTGTGCCCTGTACACCCAAGTTTAGGTCATTAATATATATATCAGAAAAAGCAGGGGTCCTAACACCAAACCCCTAGGGAACTGCACCATATAGCTTCCTCCAGTCCGAAAAACAATCGTTCGCCACTACTCTCGGTTTCCTGTCATTCAGCCAACTTCGTATCCATGGGCTCTAACTTTGCCAATAAGCCTGTTACGTGGCACTTCATCAAATGCCTTTTGGAAGTCCAACCACATCACATCACTCGCATTAGCCTCATCAACTCTGTTACTTCAATAAATAATCTCAAGCAAGTTAGTTGACCACAATTTGCCCTTAACAAATTCATGCTGGCTTTCCTTAATTAATCCACATTTGTCCACATGACTGTTAATGTTGTCCTGAATTATCATTTCTAAAAGCTTTCCCACCACCAAACTGACTGGCCTGTAGTTGCTGGGCTTACCTTTACACACTTTCTAGAACAAGGGTGTAACATTTGGAATTCTCCCGTCCTCTGGCAACACCTCTGTTTCTAAGACGGTTTGGAAGATTATGGCCAGTGCCTCCACTGTTGCCACCCTTACTTCCTTCAGTATCCTTGGATGCATCTCATCCGGTCCTGGTGACTTATTAACTTTAAGTACAGCCAGCCTTTCTAATACCTCCTTTTTATCAATTTTTAGCCCCTCCAGTGTTTCAACTACTTACTCTTTCACCATGACTTGGGAAGCATCTTCTTCTTTGGTAAAGAAAGATGCAAAGTACTCATTTAGTACCTCAGCCATGCCCCCTGCCTCCATGCATAAATCCCCCTTTAAGTGCCTAATCAACTCCATGCATAAATCCCCTTTAAAGAGGAGGTAGTTCAGGTACACAGTCAAAGGTACATTCCCACGAGGGGGAAAGGCAGAACTAACAAATCCAGAGCTCCCTGGATAATAAAAGAGTGAGTAAGATGAAGCAGAAAAATCAACTCCATTCCTTTTACCACCCTTTTACGAATTAATGCCTATAGAAGACTTTTGGATTTCCATTTCTGTTAGCTGCTTACTCTCGCTTTACTTCTCTCATTTGTTTTTGCACTTGCCCTCTGAACCTTCTATATTCAGCTTGATTCTCAATTGTGTCATCCACCTGATGTCTGTCATATGCATCCTTTTTCTGCTTCATCTTACTCTTTTATTATCCAGGGAGCTCTGGATTTGTTAGTCCTGCCTTTCCCCCTCGTCGGGATTTAACCTGACTGTACCCGAACTACCTCCTCTTTAAATAAAAACAAGAAATGCTGGAAATACTCAGCAGGTCTGGCAGCATCTGTGGAGAGAGAAGCAGAGTTAACTTTTCAGGTCAGTGACCCTTCATCAGAACTGGCCATTGTTCTGTTGCAGTTTTGCCTGCCAATCTTTGATTCCAATTTACCTGGGCCAGATCCGTTCTCACTCTATTGAAGTTGGACTTCCCCCAATTAATTATTTTTACCCTGGATGGCTTCTTGTCCTTTTCTATAGCCAACCTAAACCTTATGATGCTATGATTACTGTCCCCTAAATGTTCAGGTACTGACACTTGATCCACTCCACGCACCTCATTCCCAGAACCAGATCCAGGAATGCCTCCTTCCTCATTGGACTGGAAACATACTGATGTGGAAAATTCTCCTGAGAAATTTGAGAAACTTTTTCCCCTCTCTGCCATTTACAATCTTGCTATCATAGTCTATATTCGGATAATTAAAGTTCCCATTATCACTACTCTATAATTCTTGCACCTCTCTGTAATTTCCTTACAAAGTTATTCTCCGAGAAATAATTTTTTTTTTTTACTAGTTTAAGTTGCACCATTTAATGAGTGGTCCTGAAATGAAGCATTGTGAGATCTTTGTAGCTTTAAGAGGGCCTTGTACATTGTTTAAACAAATTGCATGCAAGTGATGCTTTAGTATCTCTGCACATTCATTCACAAAGTCAATTCAGAAAATATTGCTTTAAAAGGGAACTCTCAACCTATCTTACAAATTGAAACATATCTTCACTTTTTTCTTTTTAGACCAATTTATTTCAACTTAGAAAGAGGATTAAAAAGAAAATATTACTTACTGCCTGCTTGTCCATTTGTCCATGTTTGATCCTTGTTGTTGGAGACTTGTTGAAACACTCCACAAATCCATGGAAAATGGGTGCAGAGGAGGGAGAGAAATGTTTGACAGTAGCTTTCCTCTTTGCCAAGAGCAGATACTAGGATGGTCCGTGGCAAGTCCTCAGGCTCGCATTGGTTGTAATGCCGGTAGCCATCCTTTGTTAAAAGGCCCTTTTCCAGTAAGTCACTTAATAAGACTTGGAATTTCGAAGGAGGTGCTTTCGAAAGTACATTAATTAGGCCAAGAAGGGATTTTCTTGAGTGAGTCATACCTAAAAAAAAATTGAGTTTGTGAAGATAATTAATGATCACAAAACACACAAAAATCCACAAATAGACACTGGTGTTTTGAATGGATTGTTTTCTAATTGGAAGGGTCAGCTCTCTTGTGAAATAATGCATGTGATTTCAGCTGGAATGGCTACCAAACGTATGAATCAAGTAACAATTTCTGACCTCAGGATGTTGCTTTGCGGGAACAACAAAGCCAGATTCTCCCTATTTGTAATTGTAACACTGCATTAAACATTAAACATTAAATGATCTACCAACAAATACCTGAAAATTGTCTGAGGCGAACCAAACATTGGACAGTTTCCTTTCCCGGTGCTTGGGGCACAGGGCATAGCCCTGCAAGATTGGTTGTTTCTGCCTTTGTTTTCCTTGCAGAAAATGGGGGCATTGTTGTTTAATTTCTACCCTTTAGTCTGCAGAGTTCCAGAGTGCTGTATTTTGGATGAGATGAGAAGTTTTTCAGAAACACTACTTGTTTAGATTAATGCAAAAGATCTGATTATTAGTTGAAGTGTCCTGGACCTTTTTTCCCCTCACGTTGTCTAATGTTCCTTTTGCCAATTAAAATGGTCCAGGATTTGCGGTAAAAATAATGATGAAGCTAACCAATATTAAAGAGTAAATCGGACAGCAACTTCAGTTGTCAGCTAAACATGGAAATCAGAAGTTGTTGTTCAAGCTGCTCCTGAAACATCACTATACCTGAAAACCACGAAGAGACTCTGCTTTGAAATACATGCAATGACATGAATCTCCTGCACTTACCCAATAGATGCCTACTAATTATGCTACAAAAATTTAGGGCTTGCCCATTCAAGTAGGTAAATTTTTAACATCATGGTAAGTCTTAATTAACACCCAAAAAACTCCTCTGTCACTGAAAATTAACTGTATGTGTCAGCTGTGGCTCAGTTGGTAGCACTCTCGCCTCTGAGTCCAAGTCCCATTTCCAGGACTTAAGCATCATAATCAAGGTTGACACTCCAGTGCAGTACAGAGGGAATGCACTGGAAATGCTGTCTTTCAGATGAGACATTAAACCGAGGCTCTGTCTGTCCTCTCAGATGGGCATAGGAGATCCCATGGCATTATTTCAAAGAGCAGGGGAGTTATCCCTGGTGTCCTGGCCAATATTTATCCCACAATCAACATCACAAAAACTGATCACATTGCAGTTTATGGGAGCTTTGGTGCAGATACTGGCTGCAGCCTTTCCTATAGTACAAGAGTGGCTACACTTCAGGAATACTTCATTGGCTGTAAAGCACTTTGAGGCATCTAGTGGTCATGAAAGGTGCTATATATACACAAGTCTTTCTTTCTAAAATTAACTTTAAATTTGTGGAGTCTCATTCCTTCAGATTTTAATTATTGTTGGAGATTTTTAAAAAATTAAAATATTTATTCTTTTTACTTTTTCTTCTGTCACAAACCTATCTTTATTTCACAATCTATACATGATTTGACATTGAATTTACATTTCCTATTCCAGACTCCATGGCCCCGATATTTACTTGGGAGGGGTTTCGGAGCAGTGGTGGTGGGTGGGGGGCGGGGGAGGTGTGGGTGCATGAAGCGTTATAACTGGGAAACCTGTTAAATGCAGGTTTCCCCGAGTGGTGGAGAGTTTTAATTACAAAGTGTGCATGTTTTTCTTTGGAACAGATTCCCTGCCCGGAAGCCAGCCTGACTGACATTCACATATTCACATATTATTACAGCGCAGAAAAAAGCCATTCAGCCCATCGTGTCTGCACTAGCTCTCCGAATGAGCATTTCACCTAGTGCCACTCCCCCGCCTTCTCCCTGTAACTTTTCACATTCTTCCTTTTCATATAACTGTCTAATTCTCTTTTGAGTGCTTTAATTGAACCGGCCTCCACCACACTTAGGTAGTGCATTCCAGACCTTAACCACTTGCTGCGTAAAAAAGATTTTCCTCATGTCACTTTTGCTTCTGTTAGCAAATACTTTAAATCTGTGCCCTCTCATTCTTGATCCTTTCATGAGTGGGAACAGTTTCTCTCTATCTACTCTGTCCAGATCCCTCATGATTTTGAATACCTCTATCAAATCACCTCTCAGCCTTCTCTTCTCCAAGGAAACCAGTCCTAACTTCTCCAATCTATCTTCATAACTGAAATTCCTCAGCCCTGGAATCATTCCCTTGAATCTCTTCTGCACCCTCTCCAATGCCTTCACATCCTGGCTGACTGTTGGGCAAGGAACATGCCAGAAAAGACTGAAGTGCATGGGCAAGTAGGTTTAATGGTTGCTGAAGATGGAGGTTGGTGATCAGGGAAATGGTGGTGGTGGGGGGGATCCCACAGGAAAAAAAAGGGTGACGAATCGGGAGCGTGGGTTAGGTGGGTGATGGTGGTAGTTGGGGTAGGGTGGGGAGATTGTGATGGTGGGAGTGGGGAGAGGGAGGTTTACAGCATACATTTTTTGGGCCTGGAGGAAATGCTCCTGCCCCTCCTGGCCCACAAGCAGTGCTATAAATGGCACTTAGCTGATGGATCCAGCTCTTCTTGCCTCCTTTTGTCTACTTCCTGAGGCATGGAAAACCAGACCAGACCAAACTAAGAATCTTATTAAATGAAGGCACGCAGCCTCCTTAAAATGTTTCAATGAAACCCGTCTCCTGAGAGTAAATTGGTTGCCTGCCCCTTGTCCCTTCTCCATTAAAACTAGAAATGGGTGGGTTCAAAATGGGCTAGGTTCCTGTTTCAGATTTTTATCATTTTAACTTCCACCCAATCCAAACCCACCCCTTTCTGTAGGTTCCCTGCGTGTCTCCGTAAGGATTCTTTACTCTGTTTGGAGGAGATACACAGTTTCTTGCCCTGTTCACACAGGTCGCAGATCCCCTGGAGTGGGCGCTGTACTGCTTTGGATTTCTAATCATTGCAATTTTCAGTGCAAAAGCCCATAGAAAGTCTGTCGGTATGTGCAAATGTAATGAATGGCTAGCGTAATTTCTTCACTGTTGGCCGCAAAATCCAGGCCAATATTCCTGTGTCCTCTGGTTACTGACACTTCTGCCACTGTAAACAGTTTCTCCTAATTCACTATTAAAACCCTCTTATTTTGAACACCTCTATTAAATCTCCCCTTAACTTTCTCTGCTCTAAGGAGAACAGCCCCAATTTCTCTAGTGTCTCCTTGTAATTGAAGTATTTCATCCTTGGGTACCATTCTAGTACATCTCCTCTGCATCCTTTCTAAGGCCTTGACATCCTTCCTAAAGTATGGTACCCAGAATTGGAAACTCCAACTGGAGTGTAGCCAGTGCTATATAAATGTTTAGAATACTGCCTTGCTCTTGTACTCTATGCCTCTACTTATAAAGGCAATACTCCCGAATGCCTTTTTAACAGCCTTCTCAACTGGTCCTGCCGCCTTCATAGATGTGTGTACATACACTTCCAGGTCTCTCTGTTCCTGCACCTGCTTTAAAATTATACCATTTAGTTAATATTGTCTTTCCTCATTCTTCCTACCAAAATGAGCCACTTCACACTTCTTTGCATTAACTTTCATCTGTGATGCATATGTCCATTGCACCAGACTTCCTCCTGAATTCTGTTATTGTCCTCCTCACCATTTAAGACATTTCCAAGTTTTGTGAAATCTGCAGTCTTTGAAATTATGCCATGTATATCCAAGTCCAGCTCATTAATAAGTGTCAAAGAGCAGCAGTTCCAACACTGACCCCTGGGGATCAGCGCTGCACACTTTCTTCCAGTCTGAAAAATCATTCATCACCACTGTCTGAACAAAGAACGAAGAACAAAGAACAAAGAAAATTACAGCACAGGAACAGGCCCTTCGGCCCTCCAAGCCTACGCTGATCCAAATCCTCTATCTAAACCTGTCGTCTATTATCTAAGGGTCTGTATCTCTTTACTTCCTGCCCATTCATGTATCTGTCTAGATACATCTTAAAAGACGCTATCGTGCCCGCGTCTACCACCTCCGCTGGCAATGCGTTCCATGCACCCACCACCCTCTGCGTAAAGAACTTTCCATGCATATCCCCCCTAAACTTTTCCCCTTTCATTTTGAACTCGTGACCCCTTGTAATTGAAACCCCCACTCTGGGAAAAAGCTTCTTGCTATCCACCCTGTCTATACCTCATGATTTTGTACACCTCAATCAGGTCCCCCCTCAACCTCCGTCTTTCTAATGAAAATAATCCTAATCTACTCAGCCTCTCCTCATAGCTAGCGCCCTCCATACCAGGCAACATCCTGGTGAACCTCCTCTGCACCCTCTCCAAAGCATCCACATCCTTTTGGTAATGTGGCGACCAGAACTGCACGCAGTATTCCAAATGTGGCCGAACCAAAGTCCTATACAACTGTAACATGACCTGCCAACTTTTGTACTCAATACCCCGTCCGATGAAGGAAAGCATGCCGTATGCCTTCTTGACCACTCTATTGACCTGCGTTGCCACCTTCAGGGAACAATGGACCTGAACACCCAAATCTCTCTGTACATCAATTTTCCCCAGGACTTTTCCATTTACTGTGTAGTTCACTCTTGAATTGGATCTTCCAAAATGCATCACCTCGCATTTGCCCTGATTGAACTCCATCTGCCATTTCTCTGCCCAACTCTCCAGTCTATCTATATTCTGCTGTATTCTCTGACAGTCCCCTTCACTATCTGCTACTCCACCAATCTTAGTGTCGTCTGCAAACTTGCTAATCTGCTTTCTGTCTTAGTCAATTTCACACTCATGCACCCACTGCCTCTTCAATCTCATTGGCTTCAATTTTGCTAACAGGACTAATATGTGGTACTTCATCAATTAACCTTTTGAAGGTCCAGATACACAACATCAATTGTACTACCTTCTCCATTATTTCATCAAAGAACTCAATCAAGTTAGTCAAACACAAAATAAAAACAGAAAATGCTGGGAAAACTCAGCTAGTCTGGTAGCGACAGCATCTGTGGAGAGAGGAACGGAGTTAACGTTTCAGGTCTGTGACCTTTCATCAGAACTGGGAAAAGTTAGAAATTTTGAGCATGTGAAAGGGGGAGGGTGTGAAGAATAATAAAAAGGGAAGGCCTGTGATAGAGTGGAGGGCAGGAGAGATTAAATTGACAAAAGATTTCCTGGTGGAACGCCAAAGGGAGTGGTAATAAGACAAGTAAAGAAACAAAAGATACATCTAGAGGAGGTGTGAATGGCAAGAGCCTGAATATCTGCTGTCCGAAAGCAAAGGAAAGGAAATAAGAGAAAAAAAGCAAAGAAAAACAAAACAAAATGGGGGAGAGGTGACAATCTAGAACTATCAAACACAATTTACCTTTAACAAGCCCATGCTGACTCATTTATTAACCCATATTTTCCAAGTGCCTATTTCTTTTGTCTCAGATTACTGTGTCTAAAAGTTGCCCTGCCGTGAGGTTAGTCTGACTGGCTCGTAGTTGCCAGGTTTGTCCTCTCCCCTTATTTGAAAAAGGGGTGTAACATTTGCAATCCTCCAGTCCTCTGATACTATTCCCATATCTAAGGAGGATTGGAAGATTATGGTCAGAGCCTCCACAATTCCCACCCTGACTTACCTAAGCATTCTGGGAGACATTACGGGTGACTTTTCCACTTTGAACACTGCCAACATTTTTAGTACCTCGCCCTTATATATTTATATATCCTATTTCTTTAGTACCGTCTCATTTACTGTGATGTTGACAGCATGCTCTTCTTTAGTGAAGACAGATGCAAAGTACTCATTTAGTACCTCAGCCATGCCCTCTGCCTTAACATGATCTCCTTTCTGGTACCGAATTGGCCCTACCCTTCCTTTGACCATTTCAAATTGATCATTTTCCCATCAGGCCCTGCCTGTTTATGGCAATTTACAATGTCCTTGTGACATACCAGGTGAGCATGGTAGGTTGTATTTGGGAACAAGCTAAATTTGTAGTTGCAAGAAGCAGACACTTGCATATAACAGATGGGGAAAAACAGGATACTGTTCGAGGCAAGGCCAGAGTGTATGCAAATAGAACCCAGCCAATGGGGGTTAATTATGGGGATAGTTGTCTGTGGTTTTTAGAGCTCTCTAGATATTCAGATTAGCCACCTTGCCACTGGAACTCAGGGTCTGATCAGCTCACAATCCAGGGTAGTCAAGTTGTAGAATAACTTACTGTTATCATACTAATACTGTTACCTTTAATAAAGTTACTTAATGTTGTCTTTAATAAACTTAATCTTTGTACCGAACCTCAATGTCCAGACTCCAGCTTTTGTGCAGTAGTCACAAGCTTACATTTCCCTGGGTGAGTGACTTAACCTCCCATGCAACAATTAAGTTGTCATTCGTATCAACTGCAGGGGCATTATAGATGGGAATATAATCTGGGATACTGGTGGGCCACTCCAAGCGGAGTGTTGGTAGAGACCAAGTATGGTGACCACCCTCTATACTGTTAGTGCGCAGTATGGTCCAGTTGAGATTGTTGGGCGGGGAGAAAGAGGGGGGTTGGAAATTCACAGAAATGGAGGATCCAGCATGTACACTGGTAGAGAAAATTAAAAGTATGTTCAGAATAAAGTAGGGTTTTATGTTGCAGTTGCTAAGGAATGTAATACTTGAGCGAACTGGAGAAGCGCAAGCAACAACTGGTTAAAGAAAAAGCGTGCGAGGGAGAACGACTGCAAGGCAGCAGTAATACTCTTCCAAATACAAGAACTAGCCTGGCTGCGCCAAGAGCTACACCAGTCAAAGAAGAAAACTACAGGGGCCCAGAAGAAAGTTAGGACATTGCAGGAACAGGTGACTAAACACAAGTAGAGTGAGTATGTACTACAGGGCTCTATGGTAAACCTACAAACTAATGGTAATAAAGACTCACAAAATGGCAGAAATGAAAGCCAAGAAAGAGGATTTAAGATCCAGGATAGACAAAGACAGAAAGTTGGACGAGCTAGCCCCTGTCACAGGTACCATGGTAGATAGGATCCATCAACACCAGGACAAAGGACCCAGTGGGGTTAGTAAAAATAAAATCTCATTCCAAAAATGCCTCATGGACCACAGTGAATGCTAGGATTGACGGGTGCACGTGAGCGTTCACTGAATCAGATGAGAGGTGAGAATCACTGTTCCCTACTAAGATCCCTATAGCTGCCTTAACTCTCCAGGCAACCAATTGATCTGGAGGCACCACAGGTTAAGGATGGGTGGATAAGGGAACTTAAGAAAGCACTGAGGGGACAGGATCCTTGGTGCTCCAATATCACAGAAAATGGGGAAGGACTGGAAGCTGCAGAGATGGTGGATGTATTGGTCATAATATTCCTTAAATCCCTAAATTTTGGAAAGGTCACAGCAGATGGGAAAACTGCAACTGTGACGCCTCTATTCAAGAAAGTAGAAGGACAGAAAGCAGGAAACTACAGGACAGTTAGCCTAACATCTGTCATTGGGAAAATGCTAGAATGCATTATTCAGGAAGCAGCAGCAGGACATCTAGAAAACCATGATGCAAATCAGGCAGAGTCAAAAGGGAGCTCATGGTTGACAAATTTATTAGAATTCTTTGAGGATATAACGAGCAGGGTGGATATAGGGGAATAAAAGCAAAATACTGCGGATGCTGGAAATCTGAAATAAAAACAAGAAATGCTGGAAACACTCAGTTCCGAAGAAGGGTCACTGACCCGAAACGTCAACTCTGCTTCTCTCTCCACAGATGCTGCCAGACCTGCTGAGTGTTTCCAGCATTTCTTGTGGAGATAGGGGAACCTGTAGATGTGTATTTGGATTTCCAAAAGGCATTCGATAAGGTGCCACACAAACGGTTAATACACAAGATAAGAGCTCATGGTGTTGGAGGTAATATATCAGCATGGATAGAGGACTGGCTAACTAACAGAAACAGTCAGGATAAATTGGTTATTTTCAGACTGGCAAAGTGTAACTAGTGGAGTGCCATAGGGATCAGTGCTGGTGCCTCAACTATATATTAATGACTTGGATAAAGGGACTGAGTGTATCGTAGCCAAATCTGCTGACAATATAGAAATAGGTAGCAAAGCAAGTTGAGGCCACAAAAAGTCTGCAAAGGAATATAGATAGGTTAATTGGGTAGGCAAAAATTTGGCAGATGGAGTATAATGTGCAAAAATGTGAGCTTGTCCAGTTTGGTGGGAAGAATAGAAAAAACATAATATTTAAACGGAGAGAGACTGCAGAATGCTGCAGGCCAGAGGGATCTGGGTGCCCTTATACATGAATCACAAAAAGTTAGCATGCAGGTACAGCAAGTATTTAGAAAGGCAAATGGAATGTTGGCCTTTATTGTAAGGGGGATGGAGTATAAAAATGGGGAAGTCTTGCTACAGCTGTATAGATCATTGATGAGACTGCACCTACGGTACTGTGTACAGTTTTGGTCTACTTACTTAAGGAAGGATAAACTTACATTGGAAGCAGCTCAGAGAAGGTTCACTAGGCCAGTTTCTGGGCTGAGGGGTTTGTTTCATGAGGAAACGTTGAGCGGGTTGGGCCTATACTCAGTGGGGTTTAGAAGAATGAGAGGTGATCTTATTGAAACAGATAAGATTCTGAGGGGACTGGATAGGGTAGATGCTGAAAGGATGTTTCCCCTCATGGAGGAATCTAGAACTGGGGGGGCAGAGTTTAAAAATTAAGGGTCACCCATTTAAGATGGAGGAGGAGGAGGAATTTCTTCTCTCAGAGGATCATTCATTAAACTTTGGAATTCTCTTCCCCCAGAGAGGAGTGGAGCCTCAGTCATTAAATATATTCAAGGCTAAGTTAGACAGATTTTTGATTGGCAAGGGAGTCTAGGGTTTAGAGGGGCTGGCAGGAAACTGGAGTTGAGATCACAATCGATCGTCCATGATCTTATTGAATGGGGAGCAGGCACGAGGGGCCAAATGGCATACACCTATCTATGATCTTAAGCATGGGGAGTCTGGGAGGATTTCTGTGCTACCATAACAGAGTGATTGTGCAGACAAGGCAAATCTGCACAATGAGGTAATCCAGTGGACACATGCATCCAATGGTCACCAGAAAGGGACAAACCTCCACCAACAGTTCTTACAGCAAGGAAAAGTCCATCAAGGGAATGATAGGTAAATGCTTGGTCTGTGCCCAGCATAATCCAGCCCCAAGGATAAAAACATTCCGGGTCAGATTTTACCAGCCCCTCGACATTGGAGTTTGTGGCGGGGGACCCGTGGAAAACTTGCGGGAGTGGCCCGCCACGGCCCCTGACGCTGAGGAGGCCCCACTGCATTTTACCGGCGGCAGCGATGCCTCGGTGCAGCCACCCCGTCTCTTGGTGGCGGGCCTTCATTTACATGTTTAAATTAATTAAAACGAAATGTAAATTAACTCACCTGGTCCCGGCAGCCGTCCCACGCTGATTTTCCGGGCGCCAGGCGCACCTCCATTTGGCGTTCCGAGGCAAGACAGTAGTAGGGAGGGGGAGCAATGACATTATCAGGGCAGGGGGGGAGCGGGGAAAATACTTTTTATTAATTGTGGGGATGGTGGGAAGGGGTTGAAGGGCAAATGAGAGAGGTTGGTGGGGGGTGGGAGGTTCGGGTTGGGAATAAAATAGGTTTTCTGAATATAGAGCAATTAAAAACCGTTGTGGGTAGGGGGAGGGGTGGTTGGGAAAGGGCCTCCATCTTCTAATTATTTTTTTTTATAAGCAAATGAAAAGTAATTTACCTTTAAAAATTTACATTATTGCTAAGAGCTTGAAGCCCTTTAAAAATGGCACCGGTGCCTGCACAGTGGTGCTGGACACCATTGCTGGTGGCGAGTGGCTGCCTCCTCTACGTCATTGGCGGTGGCCACTCTACCCCCTCCATTTAAATCAGCCCCGCCTGAAATATCGCAGGAGCTCAGCGGCAGCGCTTCCGTGTCAGAAGGCCACCAAGTTCAAAGCACACCGCCGGGGCAAAGAGTCCCTGGAAAAGTATACAGATTAATTTAATTTCATTGATTTTATTGGCCCTCTCCTGAAAACACTGAGAAGAAATGAGTATGCCCTGGATATTGTAGATCGTGTTTCTTAATGGGTGAAGGCATTTCCTGAAGCAAAATCTACTCAAAATGCCATGGTACTTATCAAGCACCGAAATCACAAAAGCTTGGTATGCAGTTACAGCGAGTGATTAGGAAGGCAAATGGAATGTTGTTATTTATTGCAATTGGAATGGAATATAAAAATAAGGATGTTTTACTTAAGTTGTATAGGGTATTGGTGAAACCACATCTGGAGTACAGTGTACAGTTTTGGACTCCTTATTTAAGAAAGGACATAAATGCATTAGAGGCAGTTCAGAGAAGGTTCATTCAACTGATACCTGTGTTGTGGGGGAAGGTTTATGTTATGAAGAAAGGTTGAACAGGTTGGATCTGTATCCATTGGAGTTAAGAAGGATGAGAGGTGATACTGATACACATAAGATCCTGAGGGGACTTGACAGGTTGGATGCTGAAAGGATGTTTCCCCTTGTGGGAGAGACTAGAACTAGGGGACACAGTTTAAAAATAAAAGGGTCACCCAATTAAGGTGGAGATGAGGAGAAATTTTTCTCTCAGGTTTGTGAATCTTTGGAACTCTCTTTCCTAGAGAGCAGTGGAGGAGAGTTATTGAATTTATTTTAAGGCAGAGGTAGGTCAATTCTTCACTAACACAGGAGTCGAAGAGTATCAGATGTAGACAGAAAAGTGGAGTTGAGGCCACAATCAGATCAGCCATGATCTTAATAAATGGTGGAGCAAGCTCAAAGGGGCTGAATGGCCTACTCCTGCTCTTAATTCGTATGTTCGTATTCATTTGGTGGAGATTACCCAATCTTAGAGAGTTGAATCTGGTTACACATTTTACTGGCCAAATAATGAAGGAAAGCATGCTGTTGCAGCGCATTAAGCAAATATTCTGCATTCCCTACAACCCACGAGCAGTCAGGATGGTGAAACGCATGAACTAGACCCTAAAAAACACAATGGCCATGGTTGTTACAAAGGTAGGATAAAATTGGGACAACATCCGACCACTAATTCTCATGACTATAAAAGGGATGACCTCCAAAACTATAGGGTACACTCTCTTTGAAGTCATGACAGGAAGCAAAATCATCTTCCTGAGATATGTAAGCTTGCCTGCTCCACAACGGGAGAGGGTAAAAGCTGACATGTTCATAAAACAATTGCAGGAATGCCTTCAGCAAATGCACTTAGGGTAGTCCATAATATTGGACTTAACCCTGAGTTTCTGTTTGAGCAACTGGAGGTACTTTTTGCGCACATGCATACCCAGGACACATGAAGCATTCTAGAGTTCCCACATGGCACAGGAATTGCAAGCCAACAGGTCTCAGCTGTCATATAATTTTGCTTAAAAATCTACTTAGCTTATGTGTGTCTTTATATAATATATATACACACAAACACACAGACATATATAAATATAGACATATATACTTTCATACATATATTTTTAAATTTCATGTCTTCTTACTCCTATTTATTACTTATGCATTATCAGATTTTTATTTAATGTAATACAGATCCCTTTAATGTAAATACCCTCTTAGCTGATTATAATTTTATCCCCTTAGATTTAATTAATTACTCTGGTTATTTATATATTTACTTACTGTTGGTTTAAATTACTTAGCACTTCCTTTCCCCTCTGCATTGAATTCCCAACCTTAGAATATTCCCATTGGCTTGCTAAACAGAGTGGCAATCTGTTTAGCAGATTTACCCAACTCTCACCAAGCTCTGCACTTAAAGTTTAGAGAGAGATATATAGAGTTCCATTTATTATAATCAAATTTCATAATGAGAAGTGTTATTGCTGAGTTGCTTAGTTAGTTTCTATATTACTCAATAATAAGCAATGTGCTTTATAAGCCAAATTTTGGTATGAGAGAATGCTGTTCCACTAAGAAAGCAAATTCCCATGCTTTGAACACAATGGAAGACAGGCAGGTTTAACCATGTGTTAAATTCTTAAAAAGTGTTTTTAATCTAAATCAAGGAATTCATTTTCCGTTTTATGTTTAGCAATGGCAGAAATTGGCTATGCTTAATATCCATTGGTTACACACACAATGGAATGGAAGAAGTCCTTGAGTTAAGTGAAAAATGAAGAAATCTTAGGGAGAGCATAAAAGCAGATCCTAAAATGAGGACTGGATACAACAGATTAACCAGAGGAGTAAAGCTAGATACCAAGAGGGGCAAGAAAAATTGGATAAATGACCAACGCAAAGAAGAAGAAAATTACACCAAAAGAAATAAAACACAAATGCTGTAATGGCAGGTGAAAGAACTAAGTGAATCTTACAAAATTAAAATAGGTACAGTAAAAGACGGAAATAGTCAGGTAATTGAGATGAGCAGGTGAGGAACAAATGGTGGAAAGAATATTTTGAAGATCTATACAATGTACACGGCATGGTGAATGAATCAGTTCTGGAGAAACTGCCCTGTACAAATGGAGAGGAATTGATGGTATGGTATTCCTGAGAAATTTGTCCAACTGATATATTAGATGTTTTCTAAGTCCTTGAGTGCTGTTAGAGTGGATGGGAAATTGGCAGAATGGTTTAGCTGAACAGCAGGGTGAGACAAGAATGCACACTGTACTCTGATTTACTTAGTCGAGAACTGGAAACAGCAATGAATCTTGCCTTAAAAGATGATATTGGATCTTGTCCTTATGTGACAAGATTTTAGGCTTGCTGATGGCATTGACCTTATAACACCATCTAAAATGGATTTGCAGAGACTGGCTGATAAGGTATACTTGATGAGCAGAATATTTAGATAACAGGTTAATACTAAAAGGAAAAGGCTGAGACATCTAGGAAGCATAAGGAAGATGTAATGTTACAGTTGGGGGTGGGCAGGTGCAGTTGAACAGTTGGAAAGGTTTACATATCTTGGTGGATTGTCAGATTGTTGGATAGACATCAAAAGGAGGATTGGAACTGGATTCTTCCACTTTTGGAAATTTAAGCAGGATATGGAAGTCTAAATTGATTTTGTTTTATTGTGTTCATCTCCTGTTTTCATGGTTAGTTCAGGGTGATTTTCTTTATCACAGACAGTAACCATATGCATCAAACCAAAGGTTCTCTATTTTGAAAAAAAAAAGTTGCTAATTTGTCAAAAAAAAGAGGAAATGTTTTTATTTCCATGAAATATGATGTAATGATGTATCACAGTAGATTTTTAAAATTTACAAAGCCCAATTTTATGTAATTTTTTTACTTGCGTATATCTTTTAGATTTTATAGTGCAATATTCCACAATTACTTTTTCTCAGTCTCTTTCTTTTTTGAATTTATATTTATATTTTTCTCTGTATTTGTGTACATAAGTCTCCCGAAGCCACACACCAATAGGTATTCAAGAACAATGGTACTGAGACAATTTTAGGGGCAGGTATATTGTATAACTCATGATCTGGGAATCTAGGAATATTTGATACATTAGAATTGGTATTACATTTGTCAGCTGCAACAGTAGATGTGAGCATACTGCAAAATACAACAAATACTTTGCTGTTTAAAAGCCAGAGAGAAAACTGACATGCAAGGAAGTGACTGAATCCAAGGTCACTTGAGCCTGCAGGACCGAATTTTATGTTCAGCACCACCCTTTGGATGGCCTATGTGGCTTCCGTGCACGGGTGCAAAAAGGAACAATCAGTGTTCTTTGTTCCTGCCAAGACTTTAGAACCATATATACCAATCGGGAAAACCAGCAGGCACAAACATTCCTGTCAGGACCTGAAAACCAGGGAATGCAAGAATGACCCTGATGATAAGCCTCTGGCATGTGAAACAAGTTATATGTACTTTATGACAACTGTAGCATACCCAACATTTTGTGCATTTGGTGGGGGGGGGGGGGGGGGGGGGGAAAGGTAAATTAAAGCATCATGAGGAAAATCCAAATGTCAAAGGCACCAAATTGGTGGTCCATTTGCAATCCAGGGGCATTCTGTCCTGGAAAACTTTGTAATGTAAAAGATTCTTTCAGGTTAATCTTAATTCTTGATGATTAATACATTTTTAATCTGACCAAAACAGGAAACAAAAATGTGGATTTTAAACTGACCAGTCAAAATATCACTTCCCCAAAAGTTACATCACAGACATTCAGCCTCATTCCCTGTCCAAGTTCATAAGAGGCACTATACCCTATTTAATTCTCCAGATCGTACAGCAACTCATTTATATAGCGCCTTTAATATAATAAAATGTCCCAAGGCTCTTCACAGGCGATAGAAAAACAAAATATGACATTGAGCCACATAAGGAGATATTAGGGCAGATGGCCAAAAGCTTGGTCAAAGAGGTGGGTTTTAAGGAGCGTCTTAAGGAGGAAAGAGAGGTGGAGAGGGAATTCCAGAGCATAGGACTGTAGCAGCTCAAAGCAACACTCTCTCCTCATCCAAACCTTCCACATCATACTAGCACTCTTCTCTCTTTTCCTCCTCAATTAAAACAGGCACTTTTCTCTCCTCCAACCCAGTTCAAGCGGGTATTCCTCTTTCATCACCCTTTCAAGCTGGCACTACTGTTCCTCTCCAATTCAAGTTGGAACTCTTAGCTCCCTCTAAGCCCTCGACAGTAAGTGCTGGCACTCTTCACTCCTACACCACTCCCCCACACCCCAATTAATATTGGCACTTAATATTTACACTACATCTCACTTAGTGCTGATACTTGCCTGCTCCTCCACTCCGAAATGCTGCATCCACCTTCTTTCTTCCTCCTAAAGCAACACTCTCAGCTTTCTCTCCCTATTTTCTCCTCAGCTTCAGTGACATCCATTTTTCTTCAACTCTTTCACTCTACCTTCTCCCTCAGGGGCATTCCCATCTTTCTGCTGTCGTTAATGGATGGGCACAAAACTCTCACTTGAATACTATTCACTCAGCGCTGCTGGTAGCAGAAGAAATCCCTGTCCCTGTAAGTAGGAATTCTTATTCTCATGAAAGTTCCCATCTACAATATGCAAGTCAGGCATCCTGCCCATTAGCAGCAGCAACAAAGTGTACACTGAGGTGAGAGTGGCTGGTCTATTAGTGCCGATGACACTCAGGGAAATGGCACTGAGGTGAGAGCCGCATACCACCATTTTCAGAAGCTGAAATGTGAGCGTACACTTCTCCCCTGAAAGTAAGAAACAGGTATATAGTGTGTAATTATACTCCTGGCCAAGAGGAAGGCGCAATCATTGCTTCCAGTTTTCTGCTATTGCTAGTCTAAACTAGTTACCAGGAAATATGCAATATGTGGCTCAGGATTAATTCTCCTAAATCCTCATTCTTGATCCTGTATAAGCACTTTATATTAATTGGTGGGCAGAGCTGTTTCCTACAAAAATAGGAGGCAAAAATCAGACAACTCAGTCCTCTCTTGTGTAATTCCCATTGAATGGTTACAGAGCTGGAGGAGAAAGTGTTTTACTAATCCTTTCAACTAGGAATGGTTAATAGAGTAAGGGAAGCCAAAAAGAAGGAGCAGAGAGAATAGATTTATTAAAAAATTGGGCATTTGATAAAAACTGGCATAAATTTCCTTTTCCGATTTAACTAAAAGTTGCACTGTGACAAAAATCATTGTTACTAAGGATGCAACATAGACTAGAGGTGATAGTTCATAAATTGAATCCAGTTGAGCCCATCACTTTTACCTTTACCTTTCAAATAAACATAAAACAAAATTTTACAGCAGAACAACCGGCCGTTTAGCCCAATAGGTCTGTAAAGGTCTTTGCTCCACACGAGCCTATAAACAATAGGAACAGTAGCCAAAAAAACCTGATTCTTCATCGACCTGAAACGTTAACTCTGCTTCTCTCTCCACAGATGCTGCCTGACCTGTTAAATATTTCCAGCATTTTCTGTTTTTGTTTCAGATTTCTAGCTGCCGCACTATTTTGCTTTTGTATTAGTGATTCTTTACTTTGTTTGGTCCACAATTTATATTATGTCAAAAATGGAAATTGTATGGTAAAGGCTCCAACAAGTTTGTTTCTAAACCCTTTAAAGCTTGTGGCAAATTAATGACCTTTAAACTTTGGTAAAGAGAGCCAAATAAGACAGCTGAACCAAGGTTAAAAAAAACACTCTGATCCCTGCTCTTCTCACCTCTATTGACACTCCATCCCCTTCCCCATTATAAAATGTTCAAATTATTAAAATGTCATTGTGTATTCCCTGGACAGTTCCATATCATTGTGTTGGTCTGGGATGGTGTGAAACTGGAAACACACTAAATGTTTGATCTGTAGGAAACTACACCTGTCTGAGTTAAAGAGACGAGATACATCATCCAAGATGAAAGAGTCATGGGGAAGAACCCTGTAAATATGTATTTACATTCACAGCCATCAGCAAAGGTGTACCAAGAGAAGTCACCCTACTTAAATGGATTGTTTGCTACGTGCCCAGCACCTTTCCTCGATGGAAAAATGAGTTATAGAAAGGAGATACATTGTCCAAGATGAAGGAGTCATGGGGAATAACCTTGTAAATGTATATTTACATTCAGTACTGAGAAAAGCAAGGAGACATAACGGTGTTTCCGTACTCATCCTATTAACATTTCTAATAAAACGCAAGCATTGCATCTAACCGCTAAACTTCCTCAGATAATCAGTTATACATCTTTCCCCACCGTTCAATGAAGAAAATGAGGTCAATGGGATTCAGTCCTGGTTCCCACGCTGCTAAAAGAAATTGGTGTTCATTTCATTGCACCTCATCTGAAAATCAGTTCTGCTACTCGTCAATCACTGAAAGGCTGCTCACCATCTTCAGAGTTTTTTTTTATTATTGTTTATTATTGTTTTTGACTTTGACTTACTTTCTTTGAAGTTACACTCTGATTTTAATACGCTTTATGGTGGGTTGGAATGGTTTAAACAGGTTTACGATTATTTTCAGAAAGGGCTTCACATACTTCATGGTGGAATTATGTTTAAGGAGATTTATGTTGAGTTTATTTGAATTCAGTGGTTTACGATGGCTTATGTTTGTCCATCAGCCTGTAAACCATTAATTGTTCAGTAGATTGCTTTACATTGTATTTTCAAACAATATTTAATACATTAGGGGTGTCTAATCATTGTTTAAATCCATGCATTGTCTTGCTCCTTCTCACTTCAGAACATTGGTCCCTTTAAAGTGAAATGTTACCTATTTTGTTAGAGCTCTTTAAACTGCTATCGCTTGCTACTTGTGACCGGCTTTGAACATGAACCACAAACAACAAACAAGTTCCGAGGTCTTGTGAATGAACAAGTTCTTAGTCCTGTTTTAAAATCCTATAAATTCTGAATCAGTCTGAACTACACATGGAATACTAATAATGGCAATCCTGCTTTCTAACTCGATAAATCAATAGAATTAAATGATCTCAACTAATCGTTGTCTAAACTGCAGAGCTCATTGGAAAAGATCCATTGCTATGTAAACTGATACAAAGAACTTTCATCATTTCTGGTACAAAAATCTAGGTCTCAAATGTCACGTAATATGATTTTTCTAAAAATAAAAGCTAGTAAAAGTTAACAGAATAGGAAACAATGGAACATTTGAAATAAATTGAAACTTGAATGCATCGGGAGGAACACAACAGCACGTTTGTGGGGTCGACTAAAGCCAAATTACATCTTCTGGAATAGCCGGCGCAAACGAATATTTTCACTTTCGGTGCATGCGGTAATTGAAGGTGTGTGAATTACAGGAAGGTGAAGAAAGCCGGCTAGTAAAAGATGCTGGAGCCGGTTTCACTTACAGGGGAGAACGGACCAGTATTCCAGGGGCAACTAACTGGGGGAGTGGGGTCGATCTTTATTTCCATGTCTATTACATCCCCAAGTAGGAACTAGCCCATCATTACAAATCGTTTAGATCACCCGGTCTCGACAACTCGGACATATTAGGAAACAGTTTAATTAATGCACGATCCCAATTTCTTTTACACAATAAACTGGATGCTGTCCGTCACCCTATCTGTGAAAGTTACTATTGCTGAGAGAAGTGTCTCCTTAGATAACGCCGCTAACCCCCTGCGTTTTTCCATGCTATTGCTGTTAATTGGCCCATTTGCTTATGTTATACATTTCAAAACTTCTTGCAGCACGCTGATTTAAGTCAGAAGTACACTTTGCAGATTCAGTTGCCAACAGTTTTAATTTGGAACTGACCATCTTCCTTATACTGCCGTCGAATTTTTATAAGGTCTCAAGTGAAATCACTACGTATTTTAAAAATCTAATGGCATATAGTCACTCCAAAAATAGAAATTTACCTTCTTTCTGTGCTAACCGCTCGGCTGCACTGAGTTAGTGCTCAGGGTTCATGCTCCGGACTACAGTGCCTGTTGGCTTCAGCGTGTTGTTCCTGGTTGTGTGTGGCTTTGGCCAGTCGGTTAGGTAATTCTGGCAACAGCTAACGTTCCTTAAGTCACGCCTCCTCAACTATTATTCTATTTTTATTGGACCAGAAATACTTATGTCGCCTTTATTCGCAAAGAATTCCCCTACCTCCACAAATGCCTCCCATAGCCGTTGAAGGAAATCCCCAAATTGTCCAAGTTGGTCGCCAATTCACGAAATGCACTCAATTGGTTTTTATTCAATAGACATTCGGGTTATATTTAGTTTCCCGCAAATATCTCACACCAGTAAAAAAAATAAAACCCTATTGTACACACGTGCGAGTATCAGTTATCACAACTCTTCAGAGACATTGCGACTGCGAGAACATTTTGGTAACCAAGATCAAATCGTTTTGATTTTATCAACGGCAGTAATGGACTCTGGTGGCTTTTAGTAGAGAATGATGTTAATATTTTTAGTTACCTTGTACCCAACTGCTGCAGATGTGTTTCCCAAAAATAAACCGCATAAACTTGCTGCCAGAATATCGCAAATTTGATGCATACAGGGTTATTAATGTGGAATTCGTCCAACAAACTGTGGCCAGGAAGAGATATCCAGTGAGTTGCAAATTGCTGGATGAATTGGACCCTTCCACTGTTAGCTTCCCGAAAAAGGCAGCTCGCCCTCAGCATCCCTGTGAGTTTCATGAAATTGTCGCATTTGTGCCTTTATTTCCAATTAAAGTCACCATAGAAAATTAGGGTTGCTACTTTATAATGAGGTGATTTGCATTCCTGCAATGCCACTCAACTTTTTCACCCCCGCAAGGGAACAATTAACATTGTGGCATCTCAATCCTGCAGGTAGTAAATTGTTCTTAGAGATATTTAAAATTTAAATTAAAAAAAAATTATTACTCTTTATTCCTTTCTCTCTTAGCCAAGTCTTTTCTTTCCTCTATTTCTCTTTCAGTACTTGGTTTGACTATAATTCACTCTATTTCGTATTGAGTAATTCCTCTGTTTCTTTCAGAATCATTAAATACATTGGCAGATAAACAGTTGGTTCCACCCTTCACCAAGGTTGCCAGCTTGCACTTCCAGCAACTTACAGAAAGATTTATTTGAGCTGAAGTGTGAGGGAAAATATCTAACCAATGGGGCATGCCTCGCTGCAGCAAAATTTGGGCTATTTATCTACCTACTGGAACACTGTCTATCGACCTGAGAATTACTCAGCCCAACAAGCAAGGGTGCATGGTGGCTCCAATGGGTGTTGATCTGGGCATTCTTCGACATTGCAACACTTACTTCCACAGAACGGCAGGTTTATGGTCCTGCGAGAGGGTGCTTTTGCCCACCTTCTACTATCATTACAAAATGGCAGACTCTGGAATTAAGGGCCCTCACCACTATATTAAGCTGTGGCCTTCACAAAATAGGGCAATAGAAAAAAATTGACTGCACAAAAAAGTGACGTCCAAGGCAGGCACAGTTTTAGTAAATTAGGTATGAATGATAAGCCATTGTTGTAATAAAAAGTGGGCAAGTCCAACATTTAGGGAGCAGACAGGCCTTTGCAACTATGAAGCACGATGACATCTGAAACAGCACAAAATAACAAAGCTGCAGAAGGGCATTGCTATTGGTGAGTACACATCCTTACAAAACAAATTACCTAACAGAAGTGTGCTTAACTTATTCCTTCACTTATACGTTTCAAAAATAGGTCATTTCTTTTTGTTAATATTAGTCATTATATTATCTTCACTTACGCCAGATGGGAACTGAAATATGAAAGGAATCTCATTGTCAATCTGGAGGAAAACATTCCAGGAATGACTGACAGTGAATTAATGGTTGATGATGAACACAAGGAACATTTTAAGCTGTAAAGATTACAAAATATCTGAAGAATATTACGAATGGCTGTTATGTGTAGTCTTTATTTATTTTACCATAAGAACATCAATAATATCAGCAAAATATTATTAGTTGTTGGATCAAACGATTTTCTTCAAAAATCAACAGTTAGCAAAGCACCAAAAATAATAAAAGCAAAATACTGCAGGTGCTGGAAATCTGAAATAAAAACAAGAAATGCTGGAAATACTCAGCAGGTCTGGCAGCATCTGTGGAGAGAGAAGCAGAGTTAACGTTTCAGGTCAGTGACCCTTCTTCATATTATTAGAAATGTGAAAGGTTATAAGCAAATAAAGCAGGGGTGGGGCAAGAGATAACAAAGGAGAAGAAGTAGATAGGACAAGGTCACAGAATAGCTGACCAGAAGGTCATGGAGCAAAGGCAAACAATATGTTAATGGTGTGTTGAAAGACAAAGCATTAGTACAGATAGGGTGTTAACGGACTGAAAATTGAACAGCCGCAGGTACAAACATGAAAAAAAAAACAGTGGGTAAGCAAACTGAACAAACTAAGATGAAATAAAATAAAACAAACACAAAAGAATATAGAAAAAAGAAAAAATAGCTAAAAGAAAGGTAAAATGGGGGAGCCCTTCATGCTCTGAAATTATTGAACTCAATGTTCAGTCCGGCAGCCTGTAGCAAACCTATTCGGTAAATGAGATGCTGTTCCTCGAGCTTGCGTTGATGTTCACTGGAACACTGCAGCAATCCCAGGACAGAGATGTGAGCATGAGAGCAGGGGGGAGTGTTGAAATTGCAAGCAACCGGAAGCTCGGGGTCATGCTTTCAGACTGAGTGGAGGTGTAGCACAAAGCAGTCACCCAGTCTGTGTTTGGTCTCCCCAGTGTGGAGACCACATTGTGAGCAGCGAATACAGTATATTGTATTGAAAGAAATACAAGTAAATCACTGCTTCACCTGAAAGGAGTGTTTGGGGCCTGGGTAGTGAGGAGAGAAGAGGTAAATGGGCAGGTATTACACCTCCTGCGATTGCAGGGGAAGGTGCCATGGGAAGGGGTCGAGGTAGTGGGGGTAATGGAGGAGTGGACGAGGGTATCACGGAGGGAACGATCCCTTCGGAATGCTGACAGTGGAAGGGAGGGGAAGATGTGTTTGGTAGTGGCATCTCGCTGGAGGTGGCGGAAATGGTGGAGGATGATCCTTTGGATATGGAGGCTGATGGGGTGGAAAGTGAGGACAAGGGGAACCCTGTCGCGGTTCTGGGAGGGAGGGGAAGGGGTGAGGGTAGAGGTGCGGGAAATGGGCCGGACACAGTCGAGGGCCCTGTCAACCACAGTGGGGGGGAATCCTCGGTTGAGGAAACAGGAAGACATATCAGAAGCGCTGTCATGGGAGGTAGCATCATCAGAGCAGACGCGTCGGAGACAGTGAAACTGGGAGAATGGAATGGAGTCCTTACAGGAGGCAGGATGTGAAGAAGTGTAGTCGAGGTAGCTGTGAGAGTCGGTGGGCTTATAATGGATATTAGTAGACAGCCTATCCCCAGAGATGGAGACAGAGAAGTTGAGGAAGGGAAGGGAAGTGTCGGAGATGGACCATGTAAGGGGAGAGGAGGGTGGAAATTAGAAGCAAAGTAGATAAAGTTTTCTAGTTCCAGGTGGGAGCAGGAAATGGCACCGATATAGTCATCAATGTACCCGGAAAAAGAGTTGGGGGAGGGGGCCTGAGTAGGACTTGAACAAGAAATGTTCGACATATCCCACAAAAAGATAGGCATAACTAGGACCCGTGTGGGTACCCATAGCAACACCATTTACTTGAAGGAAGTGAGTGGAGTTGAAGGAGAAGTTGTTCAATATGAGAACAAGTTCAACCAGGCGTAAGAGGGTGGTGGTGGATGGGGACTGGTTGGGCCTCTGTTCAAGGAAGAAGTGGAAAGCTCTCAAACCATCCTGGTGGGGGATGGAGGTGTAGAGAGATTGGACGTCCGTAGTGAAGAGGAGGCGGTTGGGGCCAGGAAACTGGAAATAGTCAAAATGACGTAGGGCGTCAGAAGAGTCACGGATGTCGGTGGGAAAAGACTGGACCAGTGGAGAAAAGATAGTGTCAAGATAGGAAGAAATAAGTTCAGTGGGGCAGGAGCAGGCTGACACATTGGGTCTGCTGAGACAGTCCTGTTTGTGGATTTTGGGAAGGAGGTAGAAGCGAGCTGTCCGGGGTTGCGGGACTATGAGGTTGGTAGCTGTAGAGGGAAGATCTCCAGAAGAGATGAAGTCAGTGACAGTCCTGTGGATAGTAGCTTGATGTTCTGTGGTGGGGTCATAGTCCAGAGGGAGGTAGAAAGAAGTGTCTGAGAGAAATTATGACTGCCAGCATTCATCAAGGTTCCTTGCTGGTCAACCCACATTACAACACATTGAAATAAGCATTATTGTGCTTATGTTTTTAAAATGACAGAGTTAATTTTTTCAAGTTCTTTCCTTCCTTAAATTAATTTTACTCAGCAATTTTACTGTGACAATTTCTTCCCTTTCCCGGCCATGCTTGGAGGCATGATGCCTTGTTAGGGTATGGTTCCACAAGCCTCATTGCCCTCCTGTACTTTATCACAGTAGCTATTGTTCATACGTGACCCATGACAGCATTGTGTTAGCACACATTTTAACTGCAGGGGGCATCACTGCTAAACCTGACCCTGTTCTGGGCAGACTTCCATACGCATACACTTCAGGAAGTGGTTGCTCAATAACAATTAGGTCCAGGGAAGCAGGCTGTTTTCTCCCTCCCCAGCCCAGAGTACTAGGTAATTTTAACACTGATATTACCAACTTGGGTGAAAACAGCTATATCAGAACAGGCTGATGATCAATCCTAAGACTTTCCTTGTCTTTATATAACTTAATTGTGCAACGGATAAACTTGTAGAGCCTTTGAATGAGCTTGCTTTTGAATTAGAAAATTGCTTCCTCCATCGTACCTCCCTTAATTTTGTCACCAGATCAGTTGAAGTGACAATTGAAGTGTAGCATTGGTGTAGTAATAGGAAATGTCTGAAGTTTTTTCGAAAATGGCAGTTACTATTTTTATATTTATTTGCTGGCTGCTTGCAGATTTTTTTTTATTATTTCATGGGATGAGGGTGGCGCTGGCAAGGTCAGCAGTTGTTGCCCAACCCTAATTTCCCTTGAGAAGTTGGTGGTGAGCTGCCTTCTTGAACTGCTGCAGCCCATGCGGGGTAGGTTCACCCACAGTGCTGTTAGGAAGGGAGTTCCAGGATTTTGACCCAGCGACAATGAAGGAACGACGATATAGTTCCAAGTCAGGATAGTGTGTGGCTTGGAGGGAAACTTGCAAGTGGTGGTGTTTCCATCCACCTGCTGCCCTTGTCCTTCTAGGTGGTAGAAGTCGCGGGTTTGGAAGGTGCTGTCAAAAGAGCTTTGGTGAGTTGCTGCAGTGCATCTTGTGTTTAGTACACACTGCTGTCACTGTGCATGTGTGGTGGAGGGAGTGAATATTTAAGTTGGCGGATGGGGTGCCAATCAAGCGGGCTACTTTGTGCTTGATGGTGTTGAGCTTCTTGAGTGTTGTTGCAGCCACACTCATTCAGGCAAGTGGAGAGTCACACTTCTGACTCGTGCCTTGTAGGTGGTGCACAGGCTTGGAGAGTCAGGAAGTGAGTTACTCGCCTCAGAATTCTCAGTCTTTGACCTGCTCTTGTAGCCACAGTACTTATGTAGCTGGTCCAGCTTGGTTTCTGGTCAATGGTAACTCCCCGGATGTTGATAGTGGGGGATTCAATGCTAGAATTCAGGCATATAACTGCTTTAATGGATTATAATCCAGAAGTTCAAGAATGTTTGAGAGACGAATAAGAAGGTTTATATTATTTTAAGTAGCTTACACACATTTGATTGTAATTTTGTATAGCTAACGGCATCAAAAGTAAACAGCAAAAATAATTAATCCTTCTTATCCCTAATTAATGGCAAGTTTTGTGGGGTTTTTTTCTGTCAATGTACAGTTTTTAATTTTTCTAATACTTTGAAAATGTAATTAGTAAACATGCTGAAATTTCATCAGTTCTTATCAGTCAATATTGTTTCATCAGTTTCATTTAGTAGCAATGTAGTATATATTAATGGAAGCTTTAAAATATTAAGGAAGGACGAGAAACAAAGAGAATGGTTGAACCAAGTTAGATGTTCCATAATCTTTAATAGCAATGCCTCGATTTAATGATCAGGGCTAAACAGAGGTGTGGAATAAGAAATAAAAATCCAGAATTATATGTTAAAAATGATGACATTTTTGTTTGTTCTATGAACATTTCTTGCACATTCACAATTATTGGACAGAAAGTTCTCTCTGGAGGAACATTAATTTTCCTCTTTAAAAAGTCCTCAAATAATGATTCTCTACACGGGTAACTTACTGATTTTTCTTTCAACCTAAAACACTCTGCATTGCTCTAATGACAGTGTGTGGTGTAGCATGTCACAGCCATGAGATACTAAATCTATACCTGGCACGAAAGACGTCAAATGATATTTTATTGGAGATTCCTACTTGTTAGATGTAAATAAAAGTCTCAATGAAATTTCCACAGCAACAGCTTTCTTAGCCAAGAATAGCGACTGAAAATCTGTTCACACATCACTTCACTTCTCATTCTTCATGAATGCTAGAACATAAAAAATGGATACTCAAGGTTATTAAGCCTGTAATTCTTTCATTGTGGGAAGATGTCTCACTTTCAGTCAGAAATGTCATGGTGGCAAACAGCAGTTTGTGAACTCACCATGTGGGAAACTGTAGATATGAACCCTTGACTTGCTATTTATGATACAATGTATTTTGGCTGTGACATGCTACACCACACACTGTCATTGGAGCAATGCAGAGTGTTTTAGGTTGAAAGAAAAATCAGTAAGTTACCCGTGTAAAGTATCATTATTTGAGGACTTTTTAAAGAGGAAAATTAATGTTCCTCCAGAGAGAAGAAATAAGCTAGACTTTCTGTCCAATAATTGTGAATGTGCAAGAAATGTTCATAGAACAATTAAAAAAGGAAGTGAAAACATTCAAAATTAGCTACCTCTTTTGGATGAGATGTTAAAAACCAAGGCCCCGTCTGGTCAGATGAACATAAAAGGTTCCAGGGAAGAAGTTATCCCAGGTTTCATGACCAATATATATCCCTCAATCAACATCACTAAAACAGATTATCTGGTCATTATCTCATTGCTGCATGTGGGAGCTTGTTATGTGCAAATTGGCTGTCATATTTACCATATTTCCACAGTGACTACACTTCAAAAGTACTTCATTGGCTGTAAAGTGCTTTGGGATGTCCTGGGGGTCATGAAGGGCACTATATAAATTTAAGTTTTTCTTTTTCTAGAAAGGGAGTCTGCAAACAAGACAAAAATAAAGCATAATCAGTAAAGTTGAATTTGTTCTGTTCTTCTGGAGAAAAGGCTTCCTGTTATGATCATGGTTAAATTGTCTTCCTGGCAGTTAAATGGGAGGAACCAAATATAATCATGTGCTTATAAAAATCAGATAGAAAGGTTCAGACAAGATGAATTAATCTGGGGTGGTGGTGGTGGGGGGCGGCAGTAGTTGCAAAGTTTTATAAAATCCTTTTGAGGACCAGAACCTTCTACATGGAAGGATGATTGAAATGTTTTTCAAAGGTATAGTAACAAAAAAAAAGTAGTCTCTCTGCATTTATTTTTACAGGTTTCATGTCCATTCTGGAATTTGTGCCACAAAGGCAAATTCAAGAAGGAATTCCTGAAACCCATTATTTCGGTGTAATTTTCCTTGTCACCTATTGGCATCTTCAAATAGCAATGTTAATGGGGAAAAAAACCTGATATTAGTAATGTTGACTACCAATATTCAGAGCTGAATCGAGTAGCATAATTGGAAATTGTGAAGTAGGGTATACTGAAACAATAATGAGTTTAAATATTATGTCAATACAAACGTAAGAATTTTTGGGAACATAAAACGGGAATTGGGCTCAATACTACCAGTGATTGATCTACCCCACCCTCTCGCAATTTTCTTTCCAGAAATACATAAGGGGGTGACATTTGTCTTTGTTACTTTTAGGGAAATATTAAATATGACTATAAAGTAGTGGATTATCATTTTATACCTGTTTCTATTTTTTTCATCCATCAGCCCTGTGCTCATCGACCTACATTGGTTCCCGGTTCAGCAATGTCTCGATTTTAAATTTCTCATTCTCATGTTCAAAAACGTCCATGGCCTCATTCTTCCCCATCTCTGTAACCTCCTCCAGTCCTACAACTCACTCAGAGCCCTGTGTTCCTTTAGCTTTGCCTTCCGATGCATCGCCCACGTCCATCATCCCAGCATTGGCAGCTGTGCCTTCAGCCTCTAGGCGCTAAGTTCTGGAATTCCCTCCCTAAACCGCTCCACCACTCTCACACCTACTTTAAGAATTTTTATCTCATTGTGCTATAGTGAAGTGCCTTGGGACATTTTATTACATTATAGGCACTATTGTTATGGCCACATGATGAGGGGTGTGGTTCAACTCCCACCTAGCTGCAGCAAGTGTTTTGTTATTGGGGTTTTAACACCATTGTGTTTTATTTGTCAAATATTCAGACAGCGACAGGTTTCCTTGTAAGTTTAAAACAAAAGATTAATTATTTATTGAGCAATGTGCCTTATCCCAAAATTATCACAACTGTACCCACTCTCACACACACACACACACACACACACACACACACACTCACACACACAGGTAGAAAGGAAAAGGGGTAAGTGGCTTTAAGTGAGGTAGGTTTACGGGGTTCATGGTAAACCTGTTGAATTCTCTGGGTGGTCAAATTCTCTTTAGTTGTAGGCCTTAGGTGTTTGTAGATTTCTCTCCTGGTTGAAAGTTCAGTTTGAAGACAGAGGATCACTTGCAATTCACTGGTGCACAAGCTGAAAATGTAGAATTGACAGCAGGGCCCCTTCTTTCTTGGCTTGATGGATTTTCTCCCAGCTGTTAGCTGGATAAGCTTTTGCTGATGCTTCTTGCTGGGTCTCCCCCCCCCCCTCTCTCTCTCTCTCTCTCAGAGAGCTACCTTTAAAGCTAAAATTTCTCACATCTCGCCTCTGCTGGGAGACAGAGATTTTCCTCACTGTGGTGATCGGCAATGGCCAAAGGATGTGGCTACTTCACACCTTCTTTGTTTCAGAAGAACCCATTCAATTCAAAAATGACTCTTGATGGGTTCAGGATGGGTGCAATTGACACCTCTTAGCTTTGAATATATTCTTTTGTCCTTACCAGACAGTAGACAGTTTGAATACACAAACTAGGTCTTTTGACCTTCAGCAGCCATTGTAAAACACATTGTCCACTGTTTTAAAAGAAGGCTGCGTTTGCTAACAACACTACCACTAGGTGGCACTGCAGTGGCACATGCTGCCAGGACTCACGAGCGAGCAGGGCGGGGCCGCAGGGGGGGCGGTGGGGGAGCGGAGTGGGCCAGGGACCGGTGGGGGGGGGGGCGGGGGGGGGCTGGTGGTGGGGGAGCGGAGCAGGATGGTGGGGGGGGGGTGGGCGGAGTGGAGCAGGGACGGAGGGAAGTGGAGCGGCCAGAGAGAGCAGCGAGGGGGGTGGGGGGAGCAGAGCGGGACAGGGTGGTGGGGGGGGGGGGGAGTAGAGTGGCCAGAGGGGGAGGGAGGGGGGAGTGGAGCTTGATGCATGGGTGATTACCCGTTAGCGTTGCATTGCTGTACGCATAAAGCGCATACGCAGAGGCCGACCAGGCGGGCTGCCGGAAGATGTACACGTCACGTGATGACGTCATCGGCGCATGCGCTAACCAGCCTTGGCAAACCGGAACGCAGCGCACGCGCAGAGGGCAGAGGACCGTCTGCGCATGTGTGCACCTTGGCGTAGCCTGATGACATCAGTGGCCGGCTGCGTTGTCAGGAATCACTTTGTTAAAAGAAAAGTCCATTTTATAACTCTTCAGAGTGAGTTCTTGTAGTTTAAATCTCTGTATTTAATGTGAATGTCACGCTATATAAATGAAAGTTGTTGTTCACTTAAATTAATAAAGGAATGACTTCCTTGTAGTTACATAAATTACTTACAGAATTAGGATCTTGAATAGTATATGGAAAGTTTACATTTGAGGCATTAAGGGACTGGGATCCCATGTAGGTCAGTGAGCACAGGAGTGATGGGCGAGTGCAGCCTGCTGTGGGATAGGATACTGGGATAGCCGCAGAATTTTGGATGAGCCAAAGGTTGTGCAGGGTAAAGAACACAAGAACACAAGAAATAAGAGCAGAAATAGACCATATGGCCCATCGAGCCTGCTCCGCCATTCAATGTGATCATGGATGATGAAAGGTAAAGGTGGGGATGCAGGCCAGAAGAGCATTGCAAGTCGAGTCTGATAGTGGCAAAGGCATGGATGAGGGCTTCAGCAGCAGATGTGTTGAGGCAGGAAGGAGATGGCCAATGTTATGAAGGTGGAAGTTGTGATGAGGAAGATATAAGGTTGGGAGCTCAGCTCGGGGTCAAATAGGGCACCAAGGTTGTAAACAGTCTGGTTCAACCTAATCAGTGGATAGGGAGAGAGATGGAATTGATGGTGAGGGTATCGAGTTTGTGGCAGGAACCGAAGATGATGGCTTTGGTTTTAACAATGTTTCACAGGAGGAAATTTTGGCTCAACCAGGACTCGATGCCAAACAAACAGTCTTAAAACACAGAGGCAGTGTTGACAGAAGTAGTAGAGAAGTAGAGCTGAGTGTCATCTCTGCTCCCATGTCTTCAGATAATGTCACCTAGGGGCAGCATGTAGATAAGGAATAGAAGAGGGCCAAGGATAAAGACTTGGGGGAGTCCAGCATTAACAGTGCGGGAACAGAACGAGAAGCCATTGTTGAAGATGCTGTGTACACGATTGGTTAGGTAAAAGTGGAACCAGGTGAAGGCAGTCCCATAGCTGGACAATAGAGGAGAGGTGCTGGAGGAGGATGTGCGGTCAACTATGTCAAAGGCTGCAGAGAGGTCAAGAGGAGAGACAGTGAACCATGATCATAGTCACAGAGGATGCCATTTGTAACTTCGTTTAGAGCTTTTTTCAGTGGCAGAGGTGGAAACCTGAGGAGAGATTCAAACATGGGAGTTGCAGGAAATATTACACTAAGGTGTTTGTAGGGAACAGCATAATTTACTGGAAATTTTCAGGCAATAATCACATCATAATATTTCACCTTCTTCAATTATACACATTTCCTGTTTCAATATGCATTACTTTACCTTTATCCACATTAAGACCCATCTGACAGTTTTTAGGAGCCTATTTGCTCCAGATACCTCCAAAATCCATGAACCTCTTTTGTATTAGTCATCCCACCACATAACTTAGTATTATTAGCAAACCTTGCTGGTAGCAACTTTTTTCCTTATTGCTGAGACACAGTTTTGTTTTTTTTAAAAAAACAACTAAATGTATATTGACATCCAATTTAAGGTAATTGACAGAAGAACCATGTGTGACATGAGGAGAAAAAAAATTACACGGCGAGTTGTTATGATTTGGAACACGCTGGTTGAAAGGACGGTGGAAGTGGAATCAATAATAACTTTCAAAATGGAATTGGACTTGAAGGGGGAATTTTGCAGGGTTATGGGGTGGAAGAGGGGACCAATTGGATAGCTCTTTCTGGCACAGGCAGGATGGGCTGAATGGCCTCCTTCTGTGTTGTGAGATCTCAATGATAGCATCCTATTGATTGCTGGATACTGTGCCTTTAAGGAGCTATAGAAGGGAGTAGAGGCCAGTTTAGAGTTAGTAAGCCGGGTGGGGGATGTAAATGATAGTTGCAGTGAATCCTGCTCCTGCTCTCTTGGCTCTGCGCTCGCCCCGGATGCATTTGACGGGTGCACCAGTCCTTGACAACCGGCCGGGGGTCTGACAGGAGGCGGCGGCACCGGCACCGATACCGACACCGGGGGATCATGAGGCAGGTAAGCCAGGGCCTTGCCGGGCAGGCCGCTCCCTTCGCTGCCACAGGCCCCGCTCCGGACATCTTCCAGCCGCTGGCCGAGGTCTCGCCTCCCCTGGGCGAAGGCTCCTTCATTTCTTCATCTCCTTTTCTTCATCATCTTCAGGCGCTGGTCGACGACACTGAGGACGTGTCCCTGGACTTCGGCACCGAGGAGGAGGAGCTGGCGCTGAGGAAAAATAGGATCAGGTAAATGGCGCTCGGTGCATTGAGCATCTGAGCCAGGTGAGCGAGGCCTGGAAAATCTGCCCTTTATACCGAGGACAGCTCGGAAAAAGGGGAAATTCCAGCTCAATTGTTCCCATACAGTTTCCCCAATATACTTCCAGCTAGCATTTAGAATTTTGCATCTGTGTCGAGTCATAAGAATGACCCACATAATTATAGGTTAAAAAAAAAACCAAATGGATGAGACTTTGCAGGTAGAGTTTTGAATAAAAGTAGTTTGGGATACAAGTTCAAATCAAAACAAGTTGTGAATTGAATTCAATATGGCAAATTTGCAGGTTGGCATCGGAATAAATGTACATGCTATTTTGTCAGATTAGAAGAACACAAGAAATAGGAGTAGGCTGTTTGGCCCTTCGAGCCTTCATTTACATCATAGCTGATTTACCTCAAATCCACCTTCCCACACTATCCCTATATCCCTTAGTATCCAAAAATCTATCCACCTCTGTTCTTGAATATGCTGAATGACTGAACATCCACAGCTCTCTCAGGCAGAGAATTCCAAAGATTCACAACCCTTAGAGTGAAGAAATTTCTCATCTCAGTCCTAAATGGCCAACCCCTTATTTTGAGACTTATTTTCCAGCCAGGGGAAACATTCCCCTATCAGCTACCCTGTCAAGCCCCTTAAGAATTTTATACATTTCAATTAGATCACTTTTTTCTCAATTCTAGAGAATATAGACTGATTTTTTTTATTCATTCAGGGATGTGGGTGTCGCTGGCCAGGCCAGCATTTATTGCCCATCCTTAATTGCCCATGAGAAGGTGGTGGTGAGCTGCCTTTTTGAACCGCTGCAGTCCATTTGGGGTAGGTATACCCACAGTGCTGTTAGGAAGGGAGTTCCAGGATTTTGACCCAGCGACAGTGAAGGAACGGCGATATAGTTCCAAGTCAGGATGGTGTGTGACTTGGAGGGGAACTTGCAGGTGGTGGTGTTCCCATGCATTTGCTGCCCTTGCCCTTCTAGTTGGTAGAGGTTGTGGGTTTGGAAGGTGCTGTCTAAGGAACCTTGGTGCATTGCTGCAGTGCATTTTATAGATGGTACGCACTGCTGCCACTGTGTGTCGGTGGTGGAGGGAGTGAATGTTTGTAGGTGGGGTGCCAATCAAGCGGGCTGCTTTGTCCTGGATGGTGTCGAGCTTCTTGAGTGTTGTTGGAGCTGCACCCATCCAGGCAAGTGGAGAATATTCCATCGCACTCCTGACTTGTGCTTTGTCGATGGTGGACAGGCTTTGGGGAGTCAGGAGGTGAGTGGGGGATTCAGCGATGGTAATGCTGTTGAATCTCATGGGGAGATGGTTAGATTCTCTCTTGTTGGAGATGGTCATTGCCTGGCACTTGTGTGGTGCGAATGTTACTTGCTTAATTCTACTCAACTTTTCCTTATAGGGCAATCTCCTCATCGCAAGAATCAGTCTTGTGAACCTTATTGTAAAAACCCAATTGTTTACGAATGTACTTCAGGGAAGGGAATCTGCCACTCTTACCTAAATTGGTCTACAGATAACATTAATCCCATACAATATGCCCTGTGAGGTGGCCTAGCAAGCCATTTAGTTCTTAGAGCAGCAGGAGATAGCTAATAAATGCACCCTTGCCAGTGTTGCCCACATCCTGCGATCAAATTAAAAGTGAAAAGCACAGTGAGTTGACTGTCCAGACCCATCAGAACTCACTGAGTGAGTGATTGTTGCACTCTCTGTTAGCTTAAAACCATTTTCATATAGCTCCGTCTGAAGATTAAATATGGCTGCTTTTTGTCTGTGAGTTTGTAGTCTGCTTCACTTGCGCTGTTGGTAACTGTTACTGCTCACATTTCCCTAGTGTTGACATTGGGGTTTTGTGCCACCTTTTAACTCCTGCCGTTCCCTCCTATTTGGTCACTACCCCTTGTTCCATCTGTGGAGTACTACTTATTTTGGTCTTAAACTGTGACATATTTTGATATGCGTACTCTGTGACAGCTCTCATTTTGAACCAGTTTTTCCCCTATCTGTGAAACCATATCCTAGTGTGAAGAGAGCAGTGAACACTGGGAAAATGTGAGGAGTGATCAGCAAGAGCAAGTTGGACAGTAACCTATATAATTGTGGCTCTGCATCTCACTTAATTTATGTTGTAATGCTATGTACTTGAAAAAATTGGTTACAGTCTGAAACCAAAATGATTACCTCCGTCCTGTTCAGAAACATTTTCCATCACATTGATTGTCCCGCTTCTATCAGTTTGTGTTTTCAATGTTAGACCCACTAGTGCCATGACTTTAACCATGGTTTGCTACTTCTGGATTTACATGAAATTTACATTTGGTGCTTAATTTTTTTTTTATTCGTTCATGGGATGTGGGTGTTGCTGATCAGGCCAGTATTTATTGCCCATCCCTAATTGCCCTTGAGAAGGAGGTGGTGGTACAACTGAGTGGCTTGCTAGGCCATTTTAGAGGGCATGTAAGAGTCAACCACATTGCTGCGTGTCTGGAGTCACATGTAGGCCAGACCAGGTAAGGACAGCAGATTTCCTTCCCTAAAGGACATTAGTGAACCAGATGGGTTTTTACAACAATCGACAATGGTTTCATGGCCATCATTAGACTAGCTTTTAATTCCAGATTTATTATTAATTGAATTCAAATACCACCTTCTGTTGTGATGGGATTTGAACCAATGTCCTCCGAGCAATACCCTGGGTCTCTGGGTTACTAGTCCAGTGACAATACCACTACGCTACCGCCTCCCCCTTAATGCCTTATTTTGTATGTTTGTTTATTTGCTTATCCTGTCAATGCAACATTATACACGAATGATATGCACTATCTCTGATACATTCTTTTAACTGGCAGTCTTGTAGCACCAATTGTTAATTAACAGCCCTCTGACAGCCTGATAGTCACACTATTTATTGGTTGGCCGATTCTCGAAGAGTGACAGATCAGCTTCAGAGGTGGTTTAAGGGAGCTGACTTATTTCTGATCGAAACCAAATAATAGATACATTTTAGTTTTCTGGTTGTCATTGTTCCTGTAGCAGCCTTTGTTTTAAAGATTTCTGCAGCCATTTAAACTCTCAGATTGGTATAGGAGGCTCCATCGAAGCTCACATCAGAGAGGGAGGCCACTGGCCCATCTTCACTGTGTCATCCCTTTGCTAAAGCAATCCAAAACTCTTTCCATTGCCTATGCTTTCCCTGTGACCCTGTATTTTCCCCCCCTTTAAATTTTATCCAATTTTCCACATGGAGACTATATACGCTTAGTATTTCATTTCAAAAATCAAATTCTAGATGTTTGTTTTGGTAGAGCAATCTCTCAAGTGATGCACTGTTCTGTTTTAACATTGACTGTCTCTCTAATGTGGAGACCTAGGGCACGTTTACACTGAGTGAGCTGCAGGTAAACATGAATTTTTTTCTTCCATTGACTGCATTCCTAATTGCGAATGATATGAGGGTCAAGGAGCATTTGAGTGTTTCATAGACATGCGGAAAGTTGGGGCTTTGAATATGCTTTCTGGTTAAGGCTGCTGGTTTCAGTGACGTGAATATGGGGAGCCAGTTCAGGTTTGTGCTCAAGACTTCAGCATTCCACAGTAGAGCCCATTTTGCCTGCAGAGATGAGCTCTTGACGTACAGCATAGAAGGAGGAATGAGCCATGCAAAGGTTGTTCTACTAAAATGAGAAAAGCAGAATTTGATGTAAAAGTACCTCCAGAGACCAAAAAGATGGGAGAAGTTCCAGCATTTACTTCTCTGAAACTGTTGGCTTTAACCCAATGACACGTTTGTGTATCAGTCAAAATATGGGCCTGTAGTGCTATTGGGCCTCTGAATTATGGTTCATTTACACCTAAGGGTGCAGCAAGGAGGTAGCACCATATGCCTGTTTCCCATACTTGAAAAGTACCTTGAATAACTAATTGCAGCTTGGGTATTTGAGAGTGCTTCTATTATGTCCATTGTCCTTCCTTAGTAACAGGAACTGTTTTGGTTAACATAGCATTTTACAGCAGAGAGGAGGGCATTTTAGTGCCTGTGCTGATGCTCTGAAAGAGCTATCCACTTGGTCGCATTGCCCTGCTCTTTCTCCATAGCCTCTTGCTAATATCAATCCTTCAGAGGCTGGAAAGAAATCAGTAGATTTTTGTTAGGTGGGTTTATCAACAGATATGGAACAAAGGCAGGTAAATGGAGTTCAGTTTTTTTTATTCATTCATGGGATGTGAGCATCGCTGCCAAGGCCAACATTTATTGTCCTTCTCTAATTGCCCTTGAGAAGGTGGTGGTGAGTCGCCGCCTTGAACTGTTGCCGTCAATCTGGTGTAGGTACACCCACAATGCTGTTGGGAAGGGAGTTCCAGGTTTTTGACCCTGCAATAGTGAAGGACCAGTGATATCGTTCCATGTCAGGATAGTGTGTGGCTTGGAGGGGAACTTGCAGGTGATGGTGTTCCCATGCATCTGCTGCCTATGTCCTCTGAGGTGATAGAGGTCGTGTGTTTGGAAGGTGCTGTCAAGGGGTCAGCCATGATTTAATTGAATGGGAGAACAGACCCTATGGGCTGAATGGCCTACTCCTGTTCCTATGTTGTCCTCCCACTTTTAGCATTTGTATATCTGAACCCCCGAGCGTCTCTGCTCTTTTAACATTTATCCATTTGGTGGCTATGTCTTCTCTTATTCCTCCTACCCAGAAGTATCACCTCAACATTTCAGCATTAAATTTCACCTGACATCTTATCTGAACATTTGGTAGTGGGTAAGCCTCCAAAAGCCAAATATGGGATAAAATTATTCACCTAGAGAGATATTAGTTAACTAAAGGCAGTTAGTAAAGATTTGAAAAGGCAAATCATGTCTGACAAATTTATTGGAGCTCTTTTGAAGAAGTATTACCAACAAAATTTGCATTGGATGTCCTGCAAATGCTTGTTACTAAGATCAAGGTATATGATATTAATGGTATATATTTTTTGCCTACATTTACATTATCTACTTTTCCTACTTCATTTTTTAGAAATAAATCCAAATCTGCCTCCTTTCTTGTGAATTAAAAACACACTCTAGACAGCTGTCCTAGATTCATTATTGAAACCTTTCTCCTTTCTTTGCAACAGACGGCAAACATTAAATTGATTTGTCCCAAAGATAGTGATCCCATAACTGAAATTCTCACTCTCCTCTTTCAGTGACTTTTTACTGTTGTACTTCCTGGTCTCTGATATAAAACTATCACTGCAAATGCTGAACATTAAAATAAAAATACAGAATACTGCAAGTACATAGTAGGTCCATTATTCTAAATGAGTGGGCATTTTCTCTCTCAAAATTCTGAATAATCAGCTTCATATTTCCAGGAGTGTTTGCTTTTATTTTAGATGTGTATGTTCTGTTTTAGTGAAGAAGCCACAGAAAATCTGTCACATAGCTTGTGGTCCAAAGATTGATACAAGAAGTAACTAGATTCAGTATGCTGATATTATAGTTTGTGCTGTTTAGAAGATGGAAACACTCAGCAGGTCAGACAGCATCTGTAGAGAGAGAAAGAGGTTATGTTTCAGGTTTCATCAGAACAGTGTCTTACTACACTGTGGGCATTTGTGTCCTAAGTCTAAACGCATTAGAAGATTATCTGACACTTCATCAAAAACATTATATGTAATCACTTGTATGTCTTTCAGGTTCAGCAGTGAAATGTTGCAGTTAACTGAGTTCTCTGGGCTAGGAAAGGGGAAAAATCAGAGTTCTTGCTCCTGTTTGCAGGGGGTGGGGGGGCGGAGGGTGGCAGTGAGGTGGGGAACCTCTGTGTCTGTACCCAGTGATCACTTTCCAGCAATCAGATTTGGCTGTATATCATTCTTCCTCCCCACCTCTGAGCCCCTTATGACTGAATAGCCTGAAGGCAACATATCAAAGGGTTATTATTACCCACTGCTCTACCATGAATCATTGCTTTAGGTAGATAAGAGGAGAAAATGGGGGAGGGATGTACAAATTTGTAGATATAATTCTATTAGAGACATTAACATAGTCATTTATGGCATTGAAGGAGGCCATTTGGCCCATCAAATCCATGCTGGCTGCCCGCGGAGCAATCCACTCAGTCCCACTCCCCTGCTCAATCCCCGTAGTCCTGCAAGTTTATTTCTTTCAAGTGCCCATTCAATTTCCTTTTGACATCTTTGATTATCTCTGCTTCCACCAGCCTCGTGGGCAGCAAGTTTCAGGTCATTACCACCCACTGCGTTAAAAAAAAAAAATTCTTCCTCATATTCCCCTTGCATCTCTTTCCCAAAACCTTCAATCTGTGTCCCCTAGTCCTTGTACCATCAGTTAATGGGAACTGTTGTTTATTTATTTAGTTGATTTATTTAGAGATACAGCACTGAAACAGGCCCTTCGGCCCACCAAGTCTGTGCCGACCAAGAACCACCCATTTATACTAACCCTACAGTAATCCCATATTCCCTACCACCTACCTACACTAGGGGCAATTTACAATGGTCAATTTACCTATCACCTGCAAGTCTTTGGCATGTGGGAGGAAACCGGAGCACCCAGCGAAAACCCACGCAGTCACAGGGAGAACTTACAAACTCCACACAGGCAGTACCCAGAATCGAACCCGGGTCCCTGGAGCTGTGAGACTGAGGTGCTAACCACTGCGCCACTGTGTCTAACTTATCTAAGCCTGTCATAACCTTGTACACCTCTATCAAATCTCCCCTCAATCTTCTTTGCTCCAGGGACAAAGCTTTTCCAGTCTAACCGTGTAACTAAAATCCTCCATCCCTGGAATCATTCTGGCAAATCTCCTCTGCACCCTCAAGGACCTTCACATCCTTCCTAAAATATGGTGACCAGAACTGGACTCCGTACTCTAGTTGGGGCCTAACCCAACTTTATAAAGGTTCAGCATAACCTTCCTGCTTTTGTACTCGACATCTCTATTTATGAAGCTCAACATCCCATATTCTTTGCTAACCACTCTCACTATGCCCTGTCACCTTCAAAGATTGATGCACATGCACCCCCAGGTCCCTCTGTCCTTGCTCTTTAGAACTGTGCCATTAAGCCTATATTGCCTCACCCTATCCCTTCTGCCAAAATGAGTCACCTCACACTTGTCTGTATTAAATTCCATCTGCCACTAGTCTGCCCATTCTGCTAGCCTATCTGTCCTGTTGCAGGCAGTTCATATTAGGTCGGGAAAAAGAACCCGACCCGAACTACAACGGACCCAAGCCCGACCTGGCTTGAGTCCCCCCCGATTTTGCCCCGAGCATCCCTTGACTTACCTTCCTAACACTGAACCTGTAAGAAAAGCTGCAGCGCATGTGCGATGATGCCATAGTGACACCAGTTGCTCTGCGCAGACTCGGTTTCAATCGGACTCCCAGCTCGGGTAAGTTTTAAAAAAAATTCCAGCAGAGCACTTATCGTGTGTGTCTGTCCCGACCCGACTCGATCTGGACTTGGCCCTATCTGACTCGAGCCCGAAAGCTGGCCCCGGATGATGGGCCCGACCTGACTCGAACCTGACACGTCGTCCGGTTCGGGTAGCAGGCCTCTAGTTCGTATCATCCTCACTGTTTGCCACTCCTCCGAGTTTGGTATCATGGACAAATTTTGAAACTCTACTCTGTATTCCAAGATCCAAGTTTTCAGTGGTCCTAGCACTGATTCTTGGGAATCATCACTGTCTACCATCCTCCAGTCTGAAAAACAACCATTTACCACGACTTGCTGTTTTCTGACCTTGAGCCAACTTTTTTTTTTATCCAATTGGGCACTGACTCTCCTATTTCATGAGCCTCAGTTTTGTTAACCAACCTTTGTGGTACTTTATCAAACACTTTCCTAAAATCCATATAGTCAACGTCCGCTGCATTCCCTTCATCAACCTTCTCTGCTACTTCATCAAAAAATTCAATTAGATTAGTCAAACATGATCTTTTTACAAGTTCATGCTGGTTATCCTTTATTAACTCAAACCTCTCCAAGTGCCTGTTGATTTTCTTTTTTCCCCCGATTATTGTTTCTAAAACCTTACCCACCAGTGATGTTAAACTAACTGGAACTGTTGTTGCTAGGACTGTCCTTACACCCTTTCATGAATAAGGGTGTCACATTTGCCACTTTCCTATCCAATGGCACCTCCCCCGTCTCTAGGAAAGATTGGAAGATTATGGCAAGCCCTTCCGCTATCTCCATCACCACTTTTTTAAAAAATTTGTTCAGGGGATGTGGGCATCACTGGCTAGGCCAGCACTTATTGCCGATCCCTGATTGCCCTTGAGAAGATAGTGGTGAGCTGCCTTCTTGAACTGCTGCAATCCTTTGGGGGTAGGTACATCAACAGTGCTGTTAGGAAGGGAGCTCCAGGATCTTGACCCAGTGACAGTGAATGAACGGTTTTAGCAACCTGGGATGCAAGCCTTCCCATCAGGTGAATTATCTACCCTAAGCATAGGCAGCCGTTCCAGTACCTCCCTCCTCTCCAAATTTACCCTATCTATTGCCTTCACTCTCTCTGCTTCTACCTATATTTTGTCAAATTCCTCTTCCTTTGTAAACACCGATACCTAGTACTCATTAAGTATTTTAGCCTTGGCCTGTGCCTTGAAGCATATATTGCCCTCTTTGTCCCCAATAGGCGCCATTCCACCTCTTGCTACCTGCTGACACCAGTAGAAGATTTTTGTGTTAACTGCCATTCTATTCTCATATTCTCTCTTTGCCAGTCTTGTCTTCCTATTCACCTCCCCTCAACTTATTGTCTTTGGCCTAGTTCTCATTTGAGAGTCTGAAAACACAGTTTATTTGAAAAGAATAATACATAATAATACTTGGTTAGGGAAGGTTTAAACTAAATTGGCAGGGGGATGGAACCAGCATAGAAATGGAAAAGAGGAATTAAGGTGCATAAATGAGAGAGTGTTGGACAGTACTAGAGAAGGGAGTAGTTCCATATTAGATAGAAGCAGACTGAGAAGGGCTATGAGGAATTAAAGACAGGATTGAAATAGCAGAAAGGGTATCATTACACTGCTAGGGGTATTCTATAGGCCTCCAAATTGTGAAATAGAAGAGCAAATCTGCAGGGAAATCACAGCTGTGCAAGTACGAGAGTGGTGATATTGGGGGACTTTACCCAAGTGATCAATTGGGATAATATTAAAGTAAAGGGTAAGCAGGGGGAAGGAATTTTTGAAATGTGTTCAGAAGAACTTCCTTGATCAGTGTGTTCTCGGCCCAAGTAGAAAGGAGGCATTGGTGGATCTGATGCTGGGAGAAGAGGCCAAGTGGACCAAGTTTGTGGGGAACAGTCGGGGAAAAGTGATCATTATATCAGAAGGGTTAGACCCTAATGCACAAAAGCAAGGAACTATGGTAGATTTGAAGAGTGCTAATTTCAAAGTGATGAGATGGAATCTAGCCAGGATAAAATGGAGCCAAAGACTGACAGAAAAATCTGTGATGGAACAATGGGTTATCTTGAAGGAAGAGATGCTTCAGATACAGGCGAGGCACATACCAACAAAGGTGAAAGATAAGGAAACCAAAAATAGGGCTCCTTGGACGATGAGGGAGATAGAGATTATGATGATTTATAAATATGAAGGATATTTGGTATATATTATTCATGTGCTTTTTTCTTCCTTTCTATAGCCCTCTGGTCTTCTCTTTATTCTGCTGGGCCACACACTCCTGTGAGTGGGTGACATTCCAATTCTCCATCAATATTACTCGTCAACAGGCTACTAAAGTGGGTGCACAAAGCAATCCATTGATAACTCTCCCTCCAAATCTTCAGCAGCTTGAATCTTCCCATCTTCTGAGTAGGAACTCAGCCGAATGAGGATTGGACCTTCACGTTTCTGCACATTGATTTTCTAAAGAGCTGTAAAGCTATTCCTTCTGAAAGTGCTTGTCTTTCATTCCACCCCAATATGAAATGGTTAATGATTGGCGGTTGTCATGAGGAAGTCTAATTATTACACATTTTGTTAAGTAGCTGTGAAATCATAAACCACATATTTATGTTCCAGCACTGCGACTCTGCTGTGGCATGTTTGGTCATTAGTAATACATTAGCTATGATTGTTGGCCTTGAAACTGGTGCAGCAACTTTTTTTTTCAGTGCCAACTTCCGCAATGTCATAATACATCAGGTGGGATGTGGAAGGAAAAACTGAAACCTGCACAACTCACCATTGTCAAAGGCTTGGAGGAGGAATGCTGCTTGGTAGCCACCTTAAGTCTGGGCATGCTGTAATGTTATTGGGATGATCAAATAGTAATTTCCAAGAAGCAAAATTACGTAGCTAGTTTGAGAAGCTGGCCAGTATTAGTGCAGTTTGGTCCAATCTGATTTAAGCCGACTGAATCTAGTGCCAGTAACATGATGTAAAATGCTGAATTAACTTTAATCATGTTGGCTAATGGTTTATGATACCACTTCTTCAAAAATGCCCAGTATATCCATATGTAGTATCTGTTTCTGCATTCTGTGAAATTATGATCATTGCTAACTCTTGCATGTCAGCAGAATTTTATAGCACAGAAACAAACTATTCAGCCCAACAGTTCTATGCTGGTTTTTATGCTGCACATGAGCCTCCTCCAACCTTGTGTCTTTTCACTCTATCAACATAATCAAAATCTCCTTCTATTTCATTCATCCTCATGCATTTACCGAGCTTCCTCTTAAATGCATCTATTCTATTTGCCTCCACCAGGCCATGTAGTAATGCATTCCACATTCTTATTAGCCTCTGAGTAAAGACGTTTTTCTTAAATTCCTTAATTGGATTTGTTAGTAACTATTATAATTATGGCCCCTATTATTAGGCTCCCTGACAAGTGGAAACATCTCGACGTCTACCCTGTTGAACCCATTCATAATTTTAAAGGCTTCCATCAAGTAATTTCAGTCTTTTCCAGAGAAAAGAGCTCCAGCCTGTTTCCTCTCTTTCCACCCCCACACTCTCTCTCTCCACCCCCACACTCTCTCTCTCCACCCCCACACTCTCTCTCTCCACCCCCACACTCTCTCTCTCCACCCCCACACTCTCTCTCTCCACCCCCACACTCTCTCTCTCCACCCCCACACTCTCTCTCTCCACCCCCACACACTCTCTCTCCACCCCCACACACTCTCTCTCCACCCCCACACACTCTCTCTCCACCCCCACACACTCTCTCTCCACCCCCACACACTCTCTCTCCACCCCCGCACACTCTCTCTCCACCCCCGCACACTCTCTCTCCGCCCCCGCACACTCTCTCTCCGCCCCCGCACACTCTCTCTCCGCCCCCGCACACTCTCTCTCCGCCCCCGCACACTCTCTCTCCGCCCCCGCACTCTCTCTCTCCGCCCCCGCACTCTCTCTCTCCGCCCCCGCACTCTCTCTCTCCGCCCCCGCACTCTCTCTCTCCGCCCCCGCACTCTCTCTCTCCGCCCCCGCACTCTCTCTCTCCGCCCCCGCACTCTCTCTCTCCGCCCCCGCACTCTCTCTCTCCGCCCCCGCACTCTCTCTCTCCGCCCCCGCACTCTCTCTCTCCGCCCCCGCACTCTCTCTCTCCGCCCCCGCACTCTCTCTCTCCGCCCCCGCACTCTCTCTCTCTCCGCCCCCGCACTCTCTCTCTCTCCGCCCCCGCACTCTCTCTCTCTCCGCCCCCGCACTCTCTCTCTCTCCGCCCCCGCACTCTCTCTCTCTCCGCCCCCGCACTCTCTCTCTCTCCGCCCCCGCACTCTCTCTCTCTCCGCCCCCGCACTCTCTCTCTCTCCGCCCCCGCACTCTCTCTCTCTCCGCCCCCGCACTCTCTCTCTCTCCGCCCCCGCACTCTCTCTCTCTCCGCCCCCGCACTCTCTCTCTCTCCGCCCCCGCACTCTCTCTCTCTCCGCCCCCGCACTCTCTCTCTCTCCGCCCCCGCACTCTCTCTCTCTCCGCCCCCGCACTCTCTCTCTCTCCGCCCCCGCACTCTCTCTCTCTCCGCCCCCGCACTCTCTCTCTCTCCGCCCCCGCACTCTCTCTCTCTCCGCCCCCGCACTCTCTCTCTCTCCGCCCCCGCACTCTCTCTCTCTCCGCCCCCGCACTCTCTCTCTCTCCGCCCCCGCACTCTCTCTCTCTCCGCCCCCGCACTCTCTCTCTCTCCGCCCCCGCACTCTCTCTCTCTCCGCCCCCGCACTCTCTCTCTCTCCGCCCCCGCACTCTCTCTCTCTCCGCCCCCGCACTCTCTCTCTCTCCGCCCCCGCACTCTCTCTCTCTCCGCCCCCGCACTCTCTCTCTCTCCGCCCCCGCACTCTCTCTCTCTCCGCCCCCGCACTCTCTCTCTCTCCGCCCCCGCACTCTCTCTCTCTCCGCCCCCGCACTCTCTCTCTCTCCGCCCCCGCACTCTCTCTCTCTCCGCCCCCGCACTCTCTCTCTCTCCGCCCCCGCACTCTCTCTCTCTCCGCCCCCGCACTCTCTCTCTCTCCGCCCCCGCACTCTCTCTCTCTCCGCCCCCGCACTCTCTCTCTCTCCGCCCCCGCACTCTCTCTCTCTCCGCCCCCGCACTCTCTCTCTCTCCGCCCCCGCACTCTCTCTCTCTCCGCCCCCGCACTCTCTCTCTCTCCGCCCCCGCACTCTCTCTCTCTCCGCCCCCGCACTCTCTCTCTCTCCGCCCCCGCACTCTCTCTCTCTCCGCCCCCGCACTCTCTCTCTCTCCGCCCCCGCACTCTCTCTCTCTCCGCCCCCGCACTCTCTCTCTCTCCGCCCCCGCACTCTCTCTCTCTCCGCCCCCGCACTCTCTCTCTCTCCGCCCCCGCACTCTCTCTCTCTCCGCCCCCGCACTCTCTCTCTCTCCGCCCCCGCACTCTCTCTCTCTCCGCCCCCGCACTCTCTCTCTCTCCGCCCCCGCACTCTCTCTCTCTCCGCCCCCGCACTCTCTCTCTCTCCGCCCCCGCACTCTCTCTCTCTCCGCCCCCGCACTCTCTCTCTCTCCGCCCCCGCACTCTCTCTCTCTCCGCCCCCGCACTCTCTCTCTCTCCGCCCCCGCACTCTCTCTCTCTCCGCCCCCGCACTCTCTCTCTCTCCGCCCCGCACTCTCTCTCTCTCCGCCCCCGCACTCTCTCTCTCTCCGCCCCCGCACTCTCTCTCTCTCCGCCCCCGCACTATCTCTCTCTCCGCCCCCGCACTCTCTCTCTCTCCGCCCCCGCACTCTCTCTCTCTCCGCCCCCGCACTCTCTCTCTCTCCGCCCCCGCACTCTCTCTCTCTCCGCCCCCGCACTCTCTCTCTCTCCGCCCCCGCACTCTCTCTCTCTCCGCCCCCGCACTCTCTCTCTCTCCGCCCCCGCACTCTCTCTCTCTCCGCCCCCGCACTCTCTCTCTCTCCGCCCCCGCACTCTCTCTCTCTCCGCCCCCGCACTCTCTCTCTCTCCGCCCCCGCACTCTCTCTCTCTCCGCCCCCGCACTCTCTCTCTCTCCGCCCCCGCACTCTCTCTCTCTCCGCCCCCGCACTCTCTCTCTCTCCGCCCCCGCACTCTCTCTCTCTCCGCCCCCGCACTCTCTCTCTCTCCGCCCCCGCACTCTCTCTCTCTCCGCCCCCGCACTCTCTCTCTCTCCGCCCCCGCACTCTCTCTCTCTCCGCCCCCGCACTCTCTCTCTCTCCGCCCCCGCACTCTCTCTCTCTCCGCCCCCGCACTCTCTCTCTCTCCGCCCCCGCACTCTCTCTCTCTCCGCCCCCGCACTCTCTCTCTCTCCGCCCCCGCACTCTCTCTCTCTCCGCCCCCGCACTCTCTCTCTCTCCGCCCCCGCACTCTCTCTCTCTCCGCCCCCGCACTCTCTCTCTCTCCGCCCCCGCACTCTCTCTCTCTCCGCCCCCGCACTCTCTCTCTCTCCGCCCCCGCACTCTCTCTCTCTCCGCCCCCGCACTCTCTCTCTCTCCGCCCCCGCACTCTCTCTCTCTCCGCCCCCGCACTCTCTCTCTCTCCCGCCCCCGCACTCTCTCTCTCTCCGCCCCCGCACTCTCTCTCTCTCCGCCCCCGCACTCTCTCTCTCTCCGCCCCCGCACTCTCTCTCTCTCCGCCCCCGCACTCTCTCTCTCTCCGCCCCCGCACTCTCTCTCTCTCCCGCCCCCGCACTCTCTCTCTCTCCGCCCCCGCACTCTCTCTCTCCTCCGCCCCCGCACTCTCTCTCTCTCCGCCCCCGCACTCTCTCTCTCTCTCCGCCCCCGCACTCTCTCTCTCTCCGCCCCCGCACTCTCTCTCTCTCCGCCCCCGCACTCTCTCTCTCTCCGCCCCCGCACTCTCTCTCTCTCCGCCCCCGCACTCTCTCTCTCTCCGCCCCCGCACTCTCTCTCTCTCCGCCCCCCGCACTCTCTCTCTCTCCGCCCCCGCACTCTCTCTCTCTCCGCCCCCGCACTCTCTCTCTCTCTCCGCCCCCGCACTCTCTCTCTCTCCGCCCCCGCACTCTCTCTCTCTCCGCCCCGCACTCTCTCTCTCTCCGCCCCCGCACTCTCTCTCTCTCCGCCCCCGCACTCTCTCTCTCTCTCTCTCTCCGCCCCCGCACTCTCTCTCTCTCTCTCTCTCCGCCCCGCACTCTCTCTCTCTCTCTCTCCGCCCCCGCACTCTCTCTCTCTCTCTCTCTCCGCCCCCGCACTCTCTCTCTCTCTCTCTCTCGCCCCCGCACTCTCTCTCTCTCTCTCTCTCCGCCCCCGCACTCTCTCTCTCTCTCTCTCTCCGCCCCCGCACTCTCTCCTCTCTCTCTCTCTCCGCCCCCGCACTCTCTCTCTCTCTCTCTCTCCGCCCCCGCACTCTCTCTCTCTCTCTCTCTCCGCCCCCGCACTCTCTCTCTCTCTCTCTCTCCGCCCCCGCACTCTCTCTCTCTCTCTCTCCGCCCCCGCACTCTCTCTCTCTCTCTCTCTCTCCGCCCCCGCACTCTCTCTCTCTCTCTCTCTCCGCCCCCGCACTCTCTCTCTCTCTCTCTCTCCGCCCCCGCACTCTCTCTCTCTCTCTCTCTCCGCCCCCGCACTCTCTCTCTCTCTCTCTCTCCGCCCCCGCACTCTCTCTCTCTCTCTCTCTCCGCCCCCGCACTCTCTCTCTCTCTCTCTCTCCGCCCCGCACTCTCTCTCTCTCTCTCTCTCCGCCCCCGCACTCTCTCTCTCTCTCTCTCTCCGCCCCCGCACTCTCTCTCTCTCTCTCTCTCCGCCCCCGCACTCTCTCTCTCTCTCTCTCTCCGCCCCCGCACTCTCTCTCTCTCTCTCTCGCCCCGCACTCTCTCTCTCTCTCTCTCTCCGCCCCCGCACTCTCTCTCTCTCTCTCTCTCCGCCCCCGCACTCTCTCTCTCTCTCTCTCTCCGCCCCCGCACTCTCTCTCTCTCTCTCTCTCCGCCCCCGCACTCTCTCTCTCTCTCTCTCTCCGCCCCCGCACTCTCTCTCTCTCTCTCTCTCCGCCCCCGCACTCTCTCTCTCTCTCTCTCTCCGCCCCCGCACTCTCTCTCTCTCTCTCTCTCTCCGCCCCCGCACTCTCTCTCTCTCTCTCTCTCCGCCCCCGCACTCTCTCTCTCTCTCTCTCTCCGCCCCCGCACTCTCTCTCTCTCTCTCTCTCCGCCCCGCACTCTCTCTCTCTCTCTCTCTCCGCCCCCGCACTCTCTCTCTCTCTCTCTCTCCGCCCCCGCACTCTCTCTCTCTCTCTCTCTCTCTCCGCCCCCGCACTCTCTCTCTCTCTCTCTCTCTCCGCCCCCGCACTCTCTCTCTCTCTCTCTCTCCGCCCCCGCACTCTCTCTCTCTCTCTCTCTCTCCGCCCCCGCACTCTCTCTCTCTCTCTCTCTCCGCCCCCGCACTCTCTCTCTCTCTCTCTCTCCGCCCCCGCACTCTCTCTCTCTCTCTCTCTCTCCGCCCCCGCACTCTCTCTCTCTCTCTCTCTCCGCCCCCGCACTCTCTCTCTCTCTCTCTCTCCGCCCCCGCACTCTCTCTCTCTCTCTCTCTCCGCCCCCGCACTCTCTCTCTCTCTCTCTCTCCGCCCCCGCACTCTCTCTCTCTCTCTCTCTCCGCCCCCGCACTCTCTCTCTCTCTCTCTCTCTCGCCCCCGCACTCTCTCTCTCTCTCTCTCTCCGCCCCCGCACTCTCTCTCTCTCTCTCTCTCCGCCCCCGCACTCTCTCTCTCTCTCTCTCTCCGCCCCCGCACTCTCTCTTCTCTCTCTCTCTCTCTCTCCGCCCCCGCACTCTCTCTCTCTCTCTCTCTCTCCGCCCCCGCACTCTCTCTCTCTCTCTCTCTCCGCCCCCGCACTCTCTCTCTCTCTCTCTCTCTCCGCCCCCGCACTCTCTCTCTCTCTCTCTCTCTCCGCCCCCGCACTCTCTCTCTCTCTCTCTCTCTCCCGCCCCCGCACTCTCTCTCTCTCTCTCTCTCCGCCCCCGCACTCTCTCTCTCTCTCTCTCTCTCCGCCCCCGCACTCTCTCTCTCTCTCTCTCTCTCCGCCCCCGCACTCTCTCTCTCATCTCTCTCTCTCTCTCCGCCCCCGCACTCTCTCTCTCTCTCTCTCTCTCCGCCCCCGCACTCTCTCTCTCTCTCTCTCTCTCCGCCCCGCACTCTCTCTCTCTCTCTCTCTCCGCCCCCGCACTCTCTCTCTCTCTCTCTCTCTCCGCCCCCGCACTCTCTCTCTCTCTCTCTCTCTCTCCGCCCCCGCACTCTCTCTCTCTCTCTCTCTCTCGCCCCGCACTCTCTCTCTCTCTCTCTCCGCCCCGCACTCTCTCTCTCTCTCTCTCTCTCCGCCCCCGCACTCTCTCTCTCTCTCTCTCTCTCCGCCCCCAGCACTCTCTCTCTCTCTCTCTCTCCGCCCCCGCACTCTCTCTCTCTCTCTCTCTCTCCGCCCCCGCACTCTCTCTCTCTCTCTCTCTCCTCCGCCCCCGCACTCTCTCTCTCTCTCTCTCTCTACTCCGCCCCGCACTCTCTCTCTCTCTCTCTCTCTCTCTCGCCCCCGCACTCTCTCTTCTCTCTCTCTCTCTCCGCCCCCGCACTCTCTCTCTCTCTCTCTCTCTCCTCGCCCCCCGCACTCTCTCTCTCTCTCT